>NW_009231193.1:0-9805 GCF_000690835.1 Fulmarus glacialis | reverse complement strand
CCCCCCCTACTGTCTTGTAAAAGCTCTTTTTTGGTTAGCTTTCACAATATCATCAGGAGATGCTGATTTGAAGTCAAAGGGCGTTATGGCTATTACAGGACCAGTTTCCTTGGGTTTTACGTCTTGTACTTGTCTACTGTATAGGAAAGCTTTATGCATACCAATTGTGCGCCGCTTATAACCTTTTGGAGGATAACGGAGACACAAGGTTAAAGCAAAAGCTGAAGGTCTTGCACGCAGTGCCTTCATCCATGAAAGGGACAAATCCTGCCTCTTAAGAGTAAGCCCTCTTCTGGGTTTTTTATTTGTTTTGGTAAAACCAGAACATTTTCCCTGTTTTTCTTTTAAAATTTTAGTTTCAGGGCTTAAGATATTTGACTGTCCTACCACATTGTGTTCTGCAGATACATCTGCATTTTTTACAAGGACACTTAAATCAATGTTGGTTCTTTTAGAGGGCCTCAATTCAGCTACATTGAGCATGGGGAAGTCTGTCCTTTGTTGAGTTTTATCTACTTCAATAGTCTCTGCTATTAAATCCGAGAGTGATAAATTCTCAACTTCCTTTAGTGGAGAAACTTTAGAGAGGGCTAAAGAAGACAAAGATCCTGTTAGCTCTGGCATCCCACCTGAAGTTTGGGGTTGACTTACTAGTTGTGATAATGGCGAGGTTCCCAATTTCATATCAGTGAGACTTGCTGTTGACTGGGTATAAAGATCAGCCAAAGAGTAACAGTGGCTAGCACTGCTTTCCTGGTGCTCCTGAAGTAAGTCAGCCAATGATGTACTTCCAGACCTTAACACTGGCAAAGCAGCCATGTCTGAAGAAGGGCTTTCTTGTTTTCTACTTTGCACAAGTGTAGAAAAATTTTCAAGAAGTTTATTCTTTCTATTTACAGTATGACTGACTTCGTTATCAAGAGCCAGTTTTCCTAAAGCACTTGTTAAACACGGACTGTAAAAATTTGCATTACTATTACAATCAGAAGTATTTGAGGAAACAAGAGGAATGCTGTCTTCAGGACTCAGAGAATCACAAACCACATTCTGCATCAGCAAGGATTTCAAGTCCTGTGTTTCCTTGCATTCCAACTTCTTAAAGGAAGAATTTCCAGATGGGTTACTTCCTATGCTAAAGTAAACATCTTCACTGTCAGGAATCAAACTTACTGCATTAGCACTTTCTGGTAGTTGATTCTCTGCCTGTTTATTCACAGGTTCACAAAACGATCCTTTACACAAATCATCACTGAAAGAAGATGACAGAACAAGTGAAGAGGATTTCAATCCTTTCCTTTCAGATGTAGGTATATTGGATTTTTCAGCACTAAGGAGCATTTTGTCATTTGTAATTGAAGAGTAACAAGCTGAACCACTTTCGGCTGTCAAGTTTCCAAACCCAGGTTTGTTGGTACTGTCAGCAACATTTTCTACTGCACAAGAGAAACCGTCTGTATCAATACACATTTTTGGACAATAAAGTAAGTCTCCTTACCTTACAATAGCCAATAATTTTCAGATGGAAGTGCAGTCACAACGAAATATCCAATTTTTTTAAAGTAGACAGCAGCAACAAAAAATCAAGAAGAAACATGAAAAGGCATTTAATTACTAAGTGTTATCCAAAGATATGCAATGTTCTACAATTAAAATTATGGTATCTACTGAAACATCTAAGAAACTTTAAGAATCAGCAAAGAATGCCAGTAAAGATTATGAAAATTTAAGCATAAATCAAAATAAGAAAGTTACTGTATAGGCGCTACCAAAAAAAGGGAGGTATTAGGAATGGGAGATGTCAGTTCACCAAACATATAATGGAAGCACATAAAGCTTAAAGATGTTGTCCAACTTTTAGGACATGTATTCATTCCGTTAAGCCATATATCAGAAATCAGAAATTTACTGTGAACTGCAGATGGTTGCAGTTCGAATTTAAGCTGACACTAAGGTTTTATTTTGACTTCTAGCTCAAGAAAAGCTACTGTTTCCTTTAAATGTTTTTAAATGTTTTTAGAACACAGAAATAGAAGAGTAAGTTGGTCTTTTTTAATTCTCTAATAAATGACTAATGCAGTAATAAGCATCTTCACACCTTGTAAGGCCAAAATTAAACTGTACATAGAAATGAATCATCTTGAATGTAAACAATTAAATAGAAGTATACCTTTTGTCGTCTTTCCTACAATCAGAGCATCCTCATTCTTGGTCTTCACATTTTGCTTACTGCCTTGTGAAAGCACAAGATCCAAAGCCTTCTGTACATCAAATTTACTATCCAGTACTGCTTGCACCATTGTTTGCTCTGGTACAGACTCTGCCAAAACTTCTCTCATTTGATCAAGGCATGAATTAAGACGGGCTAAAAGAGACATATTACTGTTATAAGCTACACAAAAAAATGTCTTAAGCGGCCTAACCACTAGCACCACACATCTGATTAACAAAAACAGGAGAAAAGTATCATAGTAAGAGATAAAACCTTTAGAAATTAATTTCAATCTCACTTATTGCCGTGACAAACTTTGCCCCCAAACTCTGCAGAATATTTGACTGATTTCAAATATCGCTATAAGGAACATATCACTGACTACTACTTACTAGTTTATAAAAATCTCAATATTGAAATACTTTTATGTGTAAAATCAACTATCTTCACTGCAGAGAAGAAAAACAAATAATCACTTTAAAATTATCCAAAGTAATTTAATAAGTCAATGTGGAATCCCATCAAACAGCACATGTTAAGTGTTTACAGATGCTATAATTAACACCCAAAGTAAAACAGCATTTTCAGGGGCCTGAGGCCCCATCAACTGAAAACTCGGGATCAACTGAAAACTCGGGATCAACTGAAAACTCGGGATCAACACGCCAGATTTAAAACTACCTGCAGTCTTTACCTTTCCTAAAACTGTAATACATTTTTTGGCTGATAAAATCAATTTTCCTGGGAGCATATTTCTGCAACTAGTATAAGCCTTGACTAAGATAAGTTTCCTAAGTCTTGAACTGCCGCACAACAAGAGACCAAAAATTTACCAGGCTGCCACTCACTGGAAGTAGTGTGCTAATCAGACATACAAACACAAGAGAACAGAAGAAAATCTTCCTGAATATCACAGTTTCTGCCAGTTCACATTTTAGAAAACAGGAACTGAACAATAGGAAGATGACTACAGATTCTTTATTTGAACACCTCCTCAAAGATGGTGATGTTTAAAGAACTTTGCTAAGGGAATTCAACACCACAGAATTCCAACTTCGTCAAGGTTACTTAAATTAGCACCCTCGATCCGTAATCAAGTCAATGTTCCCCAGACATTTGCTATGCAAAACAAGTACTGGCAGAGCCCTGCACAATGTGCTGGTTGGCCATTTTATTATCCAACACTCAACAAGGACAATCTTGCCAAACTCTTTGCAGCCAGATTGACTACAATCAATAATTTTGTATTAATGGCCAACACTGCACACTATACCAAACATAACAGGCCTTGCAGGACCACTGCTGTTTTCACAGTAGAAATGGTTATTTCCAGGTTTCTTTTCCATCTTTTTTTAGTCCAGAATATTACTTTCCTTCTTGTTCTAATATCAATTCTTAACTGATTGAGTCTGTCGAAAGCATTCTGAAAAGCCAGGGTACCGTATTGTCTAGATCACCTGTATCCACATACTGACTGATTCTTTCAAATCGCCCTCTACCACATTATTTCCTGCTTAAAAACACGTATATTACACCCCAATTTATTATATTTACCAATACGTCTATGCATTAACATAGCTTCTACCAACTTACTTGACATGGAATCTAGGTTGTTTCTGAATTTTTTGCAACTTGTTTTAAATACCAAATTTCATTCATGCATTTTATTCTCTATTCATTTACCAACACACTTTACTCTGAGCTTATCAACATTTTAAAAATAACACTGATTATTTCCAAAACATTAAAAACTAAGTTAACTATTAATAGTTAGGAGAGAGACTTGTGAATCTTTTTCACAAAGCAAGTAATTAAGCTATCAGGCAGCAAGTTCAAAAAACGAAAGCAAGTATTTCTTCCCCAACCACTCAGCTTGGAATCGGCTTGTAACGTGGAATTCACAGCTGCAGGACTGAATGGAAACCAAAGTCTAATGAATTCAATACAGGGTAAGAAAAGATTGTAGAGGATACAGGTATCTAAAGATATTGGCTACTGTTTCAAGGAAATGTGTGACTTTAAAAACCTCTCAAATACTGCCGATTGCCATAATTTGGAATGCAATACAAGCAAAAGATCATTCTACAAATACTCTGTTTCTAATACTCTTCCCTAAGCATCCATTTGCGGAATCAAGACCTCAAGCTACATGGATGCTTGGCCTAAGGCTGTACAGCTGCTCTTACGTATGAATTTCATATCAAATCTCATTATTTCTATTAAGAAACTAAGAACATATTTCAATGTATGCAACTGAGTTACAAGTAGTATACAAAAAGGTAGTTACAAACTTGAAGAATCACCACTGAAGCTATGCTCATGAACATCTTCTACAACTAGATTACAAAATTGCGAGTAGTGTCAGTCAAGTAACAAACATTAACTTAAGACTATTATAGTAAGTCCTTAATTCATAAAAGAGATTGTTCTGAAGATTATTTATTTTCTATAATTACCTCTATCAACTTCAGTCAACTGATGATTGGATGTAAAATGATCAGCAGTATCATCTGTACCTTCATAGCCATATTCTTCTTCTAATGGCTCAGCAAATGTTGCTGGTTTGTCTCGTCTGGAGTAGATAAACTGAGCTGCTGCATTAGGTAAAAAACAAAGTATTAAAAAAAAAGTCAAATCTTTTTTCCTCCTTTAAAAACAAAGCATATCTAAAGGGGAAAAAAAGTCAGGACGCTGACCTGTTGCAGTGGTTTGGGGGGGGCGGGGGATGGGATGGGACACTACTGTATAATGACAACTACCTGAAGACTGTACAAAGTATACAGCAGTTCATGCTAGAATATAAGTAAGTCATCATCACAGTGAAACCACAGGCTGGGCAATATCCTTGTATTCATGTAATGCAATAATTCTGCAAAGTTCAGTATTCAAACAAAAGAATATACTCCAGTTGAAAAATAGTATTTTCTATACTGATTACCATCTATGGCCTAATGTCTTCAGAACCTTACTCCACAATTATTTTTTTTACCTCAGTTACAAGTAAAAAAAAAAATCAGCATGAAAATAACGTTGCTTTTACACTATGGCACTGTCAAACTACTGGTAACAATTTAATGAGTTGAACACATTCTTCTCTTCTTGGAATTTCATTAGAAATACAGCCCATGAGTTAAAAATGTATATTCACACAAAACTTTAAACAAGTGCATAATTCCACTCTGATTTAGCAACACATTAAGGCATATATAAATAAAACTTCTTGCTGAACATGAGCCCCAGTCATTACATACTCTCAGAAACGTACAAAGTATAATGTAAACAAATTTCCTTATGTTATGTAATATTCTCCCCACCTCCGAAATACATACTGAAAGTATATGTATATCCAGAAGTTAACTAGTATAGCCTTAGCAACTGTTTCCCAAATGAATACCATTTCATATTCAATCACCATAACTAAAGCATCTATTAAAAGATTGCTATACAATCTATATCAGATTATTTTACAAATGAAGCTTACGTAAAAAGAATTCTTAGGAAAATTACTGTGCACAAATAAGAATTAGTTTTGCAATTTAGCAGTTTATACTTGATTAAAAAGTAAACAGGTTGCACATTTTCATCACAAAATACAGACTACCTTAATTCTTAGAAAAGGTCTGAAAAATTCTAGCAATTAAACTTAGAAATTGAATGCAAGACAATCTGAATTTAAATCAGGGAATGTGACTACAAATAATAAAAATACACACCTAGATTCGCTTATCTAGAAATCAACAGGATGACAGAGGAACAGATTTTTAAAGACCTAATTAACTCAAGTACCTGTGGCCAGAGGTCACAGACTACATCACAGTCGCAGTGGATTTAGATCCAGCCTAGTTACCTGCCATAGCACAGCTTCACATCAACATCTGCCATACTATTTTCAGGGTCTAGTCAGCCCTAGAAACACTGCCACCAAACCTGGGGAAACCCTGAACTGATAATCTTGCCAGAGATTTGACTGGAGAACACAACCTAATGGTTCTACAGTCAGGTTGATTTCAGCTGGGCTGAGCCACTCCAACTATGTCTTACCTGAGCACACAGCATCACTATTTTTATACCTACTTTGTAACATTACAAATGCCTGAAGGCCTATTAGCTCTACATGATCTTGCATGAGACCAGAAGCCAGTGAGGACTAGTGCTGCACCCCACAATAAGACTCCTTACCCAACATTTACTCAAAGTTGTGTAAAAGACATCCTACCAGGTGCAGAATCACAACTGTTAAGCCCAGCTAGATCCTACTAACAATTTTAAAAGATACCAAATGTTTCAAGGCTATCGACACATTCCCATAAAACAGATTTTTACATTATCAGTACATTCTGACCATCTGAGATAACATACAACTGAAGATGTGCCCAGTTATCTAATGTGACTTCCAAAAGTACAACAATGCCTAACACTACCTACCTGACTTTAACAGGATTATGGCCACTAGGCACTTATCAAAAGTTTCACTAGCTTTTAAATATTGTTTTATTCTAGAAATAAATATCAGAGTAGGAATCAATGGACAACGCTTATATGTAATCATTTGAACTAACCTGTTGAAGGAGAAATGCAATAATCATCTTCTACTGATTGGCCATACACATCATCATCTTCAAAATCTATGAAGCAGAAACAGTAAGATTAGTCTGCACAATTTCTAAATACTTAGTATTATAATTCAAAGGGTAGTTTTTACACACAGTTTTAAGAAATTATGCATCTCTAGTATTCCAGAAGTGCAGTTAAGTTTATTTACTGTTTATTTACCTAGGTAAGAAATTTTAAGTTACAATAATAGAAATTTAATACTCTATTCATTAGGAAAGCTGAAAATTTTCAAGAGCTGCCATGCTTCACACCTCCTCCTTCAGCAACTCCTTTGGAAGGCAGCCCTCACAATCCAAACCCAACTTTCTACAGTTCCACAAACCTTTACCCATGGCACTTCTCTTGATACTTCCACTTGACCTCGCAATAGTCTTAAAGACAGACAGTTCAGTTACAATCCCTACTCCAAAAACTCACGATCAGCATTTCTACTCCATGCCTATCTACTTCTCAGCTTTCTTTTCTGGTCTATCCTCACGGCCATCCACCTTGCAACTCAAGTTCGGCAAGGCAGAAACACAATTCACAATTCCCTTTGAATACACAAAATTGATTCAGCCAAAATCAAGAATCTTATATAGTTACTTAAACATAGCCGTATACTCTCCCCATTTAAAAAAAAGATATCAGGAATCAGTTATCAGGAAACACAAAGAGAAAGTAAATTATTTACCACCACCATCCCCCCAAAAAAATCCTAGTATTACATAAATCTTGAAAATAAAATTTGTAATTTTCAGTAAGTAATAATGAAATACATGGAAAAAGTAATGAACTATTTTGGAAAAAGTAATGAACTATTTTTAAAGATGTTATTGCATACAATTGGCAGTTTCACAAATAACATGTATTGTTCGGTTTTTTAAAAGAGTGAGAGCAAAAAGTAGCTAACAGCTGAAAAACAGTCTGCACTCTGATATCAACTTACAGACCACAGAACTGGGACATTACAGATACTCTATCCATCTATAAAAGGCTCAAAATTTGGGACATGAAAGGTTAATTTATCTCAAAGTAAACTTAACTCTGTAATTCACTGTAATTTTCAAAAAAATGCCAACCAAAAGCAGTAGCTAAAAGGGTTGGCACAAGTGTATGAAAAGTTTAGTGAAAAACCCAGGAATCTACTTTGGAAATTAAGTATCACGGGATAAAGAAAACATATTACAGGCTTGTTTTGATTGTTTGTCTTTAAAAAAAGAACGTATTGTTATCTACTTTTTGACATGTTGAAAGGAACGCACTGTCTCCTGGTTCCACGCTAGGACCAATGAATCCACAAAAAGTCTAGAGAAGAGCTATACTTTTTTTTCGAGGTAAGAACACTTTTTGTAGTTTGGCCAATACTTGGAGAGTGTCAAGGACAACTCCTGGATGACTTGTGTGAATGGTTAAGATTTACAGTTAGTAGTAAGTGAAATCAAGGTAAGTCTTGTCAGTGTGCGTTATTTGAATCACTCATATATCCCATACTGGTTTAATTTCTAGACTAAGCAGAAGACACCTCAGTGAAAATGGCTCAGCTTACATTGACCATAAAAATAATTACTAAAAAATAACAGAAACTACAGAGAACAGAGTAGTATTCCACAATATCAACAGCTGTATCACCAACATACTCTCAGCTAGAATATCATACTCAGTTCTGATCACAATACCTCAAAAAGAGAGAGCAGAAACAGAACATGGTCAAATAAAGGCCACAAGATCTAAGGTCTCAGAAGCCTTCTTATGAAAGGAGACCAAAAAGTACTGCACATATTTACTTTAAAAAGGAGACAAATAATTGAGCCAGACAAAGCATTACAGAATCCTAAGTGGCATAAAAAGAACATATGGCATTACATTAAATAAAAAAAGAAGACACAAAAGTGTACTTCATTTGGGACAGAAATTATTATATGCAACTACAAAAGTAGTATATGGTGTAAGTATAAAGACCACACATATACACACTTCTAATTAAACCTGACGTGTAACACAGCAGTAAAGTTTCAAATAGCAATAGCAACTTAAGCCTCATACGGCTACAGCAAATTACTACGTAACTCAGCAACCTCATTAAAAGAGATTCTAATGAGTGTGCAAACACTGAAATGAACTCTACAGATTGGGCACCCAACTGTACAGATGACAGAGATTCAGTTGAAATCAACATTTCAACCAATCCGTGATGAAGAAAATCTCTAGAGGATGAAAGAATCAAGCAGTAAAATCCCCAATCCAGTCTAAGATTTTGCCTCTACTAAATTTGCACTAGTAAAACCTGCAAGGTAGGCCACACAGATGTCATGGCTCACACGGATTTACATGACTTCCCCAAAAATTCCAAGATCACGGTGCAAAACCCAATTTGTGCTACTATAATACATACACACATCGCATCTGTTCACTCAACAGCAAGCAACCAAAGGCAGGCAGAAGTATTTCTTGCAACTTTTTTATACCATCTGACAAAGTGAGGCAACAAAATAGCTGCTGCCATACCAAAGGGTTCTTTAAAATACCAGTATCAACTGGAAGTGTGTCCATTCTTCCACAGCCCAAGCCAACACAAACAAAACCTTTAAGAAAAAAGGGTGCAATTTACAGTTTGCCTAAGTTAATGGGACAGGCCACAAAGAAAGCTGCAGTACTGCAGGTAGGAGCCGAGTTCTTACACAAGAGCCCGTTCTTTCCATACAAGCTTAAGTAAAATATGAGAGAAAGATATCTGAAAAACAGGTTCTTCCTTAGATGCTCAACTCCAAGAACTACATTCCTTCTACGAGGAACGGCTGTTGCCGCTTATCTATCTACGGCTGAACACCAGCAACAATTTGCTGGAGTTACACTGGGAACACAAACTTTTAAGCTTTACGGGACTGAAGAAGGGCGGGTTCAATTGTATTGAGGCTGGTGTTTAAGTCACTCCCACCCGCCTGAAAAAGAGTCAACTTCGGCAGCTTAAGGCAACGCAGGTAAACCCTGCCGCGGTTTGGC
>NW_009231192.1:0-33931 GCF_000690835.1 Fulmarus glacialis | reverse complement strand
TTCTATGATTCTATGATTCTGTGATCTCTGGAAGTGCTTATCTCTATCCATGTATTTTGCATGGACCTGGGGCAACTGAGCTAGGCAACTAATGTTATCTGGAATGAACCTAAATTTTGATTGTGTTTTTGCACGATATCCCGGACTATACAACAATAGTTACTATCCTGTCCCCTGACATTCTTAGTTATAATTTTTAAACGTTAACTGCACCAAAAGCTTCTTCAGGTGGTGGATAATCCTCCGAACACAAATCTCTGTCAGGATGTCTGACACATAGACACAAAAATTCCTGATGCATTTTTTATTTGTTTTTTTTTTTTATCATCTGTATTTGAAGATGTTAAATCTTGAAGATGTTAAATCCTGTAAATAAAGATGGCTGTAGAAAGATAGCCTTTTGATGTGTTGTCTATGGACAATCAGAAGAAAGTGGGCCTGCTCAGCCCAAAACCTGGCCTTCACACTTAGTACCTCCTGTTTTCTCCTGGTCCTTCTCTAGCTGACAGTCTCCACCATACTATGAAGAACTTCAGTATCCCAGTTCAACTGTCTGTCCGGGGACCCAGTGGGGTTTAGCTGTCACTACTCAACTGTCTCTTTCTTGCAGATCCTTGAAGTGCTACTCCAATCAATGTGTGAAAAGTTCATACACTCTGGTCTTGGCAGTAATGAAAAAATGCACTTGTCCCAGCATTGCAATGATTTGGAAATTAATTCTACATCTGAGATATGCAAATTGTGCTCATTATGTAGATACTGAGCTATAAGTGGCAGTCTCTGAATAATGAGACAAAGGAACATGAGTAACTTTCTCCATACTTGAGGACACTTGAGTAGACAAATCTTCCTTTTTGCCAAAACTAATCCAGCTCCAACCTTCTCAAAAAATCTTAAAGCTCACTTTTCCGCAATTGATTTTTTTTTCTTTAAAAATCAGAAAAACTTTGAGGAAAATATGAATAATTTTTCTTTCACTCTAGTTTTGATTTGAGATGGAGGATTTTTTGCATTAGTAAAATTGATTTTTTCTACTAGGTCCATAAGGAGTTTGAGATGCCTTTATCCTAGAGTCGTTAAGCTCTTCTTGTCTTCTGTGTTTGAATAAAGTTTCTCTCCTACTTAACACTAAAGGAAGAAAAATGATAGGTATTAAGAGCACCAAAAAAGAGGTTGTGGTAAAAGGGCATAGAGAGTTAGCCAGTTATGCAGGCCTCTTGTGTCAGGAAAAAAATAAAACACAGGAGCAGGCAAGGAGAGGCAGGAGAAGATCTAGACAGATATCTGGTTCACCTGGATCGGTGAACCATTGTATCCCTCCTTATAGAACACGAAATGGAGGTGACCAGTAGGGACCAGAAGAAAATTTCTGACATAAAAAATTCCCTGCAGCAGAGATTAGGTCATTCTGCTGCAGACAGGCTCTTCTTTCCATGATCTCTGTGGTTGCCCCATGGAGCAAGTTTCTACAGTTCATTTGGGAGGACAGCTGCACCAGTGCATGGCCAGGAAAACAGGTCTTGAAGCTAATTACTGAGAGCATAGGCAGATTCAAGCTACTTACTCACATGGGGGAGAACTATGACCATGGGTATTAAAGAGTTGGTTCTGAGTCCCAAAACAAGCATTAAATGTTTGTTTTAACTGCTTGCCTGCCTGCCTCCCTTTCTCCCTCCCTCTGGTAATTTCCAGAGCTGTACACTTACAAACTTCATTGCCAATGGTGTCATGGTGTCACACCAATAAGGTTGCTCAACAAAAGTTGGGTATTTTTGTTCACTGAGTGACTGAGCTCCTTAGCTGTGGTAGATCAGCATAGCTCAGTGGCTTCAATAGAGCTCTGTTGCTTTAAATCCAGTAAATAATCTCTGTGTATAAAATCCAGCCTGTAATCCCTTAGTCTATGTTGGAAATACTTGAAACAAAGTATAAAAGTGATCCCTTTTTCTGTCCATCCTCACTGATTTAGAAAGGACTCAATCTGTAGGGAATTTTAATTTTCTTAATTGTAGTATGTGTTCTTACTTGCTTGCAGTAAGTCTGCGGCCATGTAAAAACTGTCATACTCAGTGAAACTTCCAGCCAAAAGAGAAGAACCTAAAATACAAAATATTCGGCACTCTGAAGCAGCATCTCGTATGTACTGGCTGCCCCTGGCAAGGTGTTGGTAGCAGGGGCGGCCTCTGTGAGGAGAGGCCGGGGCTGCCTCGTGCCGGACACGGCCAGTTCGAGCCGGTTCCAACCCGTCCACCGCAGGGCACGGCTGAGCCCTGCAGCAAAGGTCCTGGCGCCTCGGGGGAAATGTGCTTAAGAAAGGGCAAAAAATGCAACACAGGCAGAGAAAGAGAGGAAAAAATGAGAAACAGCAGTGCAAACACCAAAGTCGGAGAAGAGTGAGGGGGAGGAAGTGCTTCAGATGCCAGAGCAAATATTTCCCTGGAGCCCATGGAAGAGACAACAGCAGAGGAGATCTGTCCCTGCGGCCTGTGGAGGACCCCATGCCGGAGCAGGTGGATATTTCTTGAAGGAACTGTGACCTGTGGAAGAGCCCACACGCTGAAGCAGATTTATCCTGAAGGACTGCAGCCCATGGAGAGCCCATGCTGGAGCAGTTCTTGAAGGACTGTAGCCCCTGGACAGGATCCATGCTGGAGCAGGGGAAGAGTGTGAGGAGGAAGGAGCAGCAGGGAGGAGCTGTTACGGACTGACTGCAACCCTCCATTCCCCATTGCCCTGCACCACGAGGGGAGGGGCGGAGGAGTTGGGAACGGAGGAGTGAAATTGAGTGTGAGAAAAAAAGGGGGTGGAGGAGAGGTGTTGTTTAATTTTTGTCTTTGTTTCTTGCTGTCCAGATATGTTTTAAGTGGCAATAAACTGATTTTCCCCAAGTCAAGCCTGTTTTGTCCATGAAGGTGATTGGTAAGTGATTTATCTCAACCCACAAGCTTTTTTATCCTATTTTCTCCCTTTGTCCTGTCAAGGAGGGGGAGTGAGTGAGCGGCTGGGTGGGAATTTGGCCCTTATCCAAGGTTAACCCACCATGCTATTCTTCTGTAAGACCTATTTGCCAACTTGCTTTCCTGATTTATGGTCTCTAAATCTCCCTAATCCAAAGATTTACGTTGAAATAACACTGAAACATTTCTATTCATTTATTTATCTACTTACTTTTGATGGACAATGAATTTGTTGAAAAATTCCCTTTGGGAAGAACTTGAAGTATTCAAAAATCTGGGTCAAGTTTATGGTTTCAGAAGAGAAACAAGGATTACATTTTGATAATGTTTAAAAATGTTATTTTGATACTTTGAAAATAAATATTTGATCTTTTTGTTTTGAAATCTTTCATTTTACTTAAAAATTGACCTTCAATTGAAAACAAACAAGCAAATATATATATTCTCTCCAGTACTGTTGTATATCCTAAAAAAACCTCTGTTTGTTTGTATTGAACAAATTTTTTTAGTTTACTCCAAATTAATTTATGGATTTTTTCCTAACTAAAACCGGAAAATTATATATTACTTCTGATCCAGTGTGTTGCTGTAGGGTTTTTCGCCCTCCAAAAAATCCTTTCAAACCAAACCAAAGTATCTTTTGTCACTTAGTTTTGATCCGGTTCTCAAGTGTAGCACTGGTTGTAGATTCTTGCCATACTCCCATAGATTTGGTACTTGGAACAAGTTTTGGTACTTGGAACAGAGTACCAGGAGATCAGTCTGGACCCAGCATTGACCTGTTCTGTGAGCTCTGACTTTTCTGAAAGCTTTTTCTTTAGATTTAAACTGCTTCTTCCTTCTTTTCTCCCTAATGAAGAGGAATGCTCACAAATGTATAAATCCCAGCCCTTCTACAAAGCAGCATCAAGGACTGAATAGGTCAAATATTCACTTTTAAGTGACTTACGCATTGGACATATTCATGTTATAAGATATGTCTACAGCACTAAAATCTCTGTATGTTTCCCACTGTGCTGGAGTAGCTAGGGTATTTTGGATGTAAAAACATGCACTTTAAGTAAACGTGTACAAATGATACCTATTCCAAACCAGAAAATGCACAAGTGGTGAAAATAGAGGCAGTGCTGGAGCAGGGTGGCATTATATATTGGGTTGCATTATATATTGGATTGCATTATATATTGACAAATGGATAAAAGAGGACTGGCTTTCCTGGGGGTTGGTAATGAGACATGGACTCCTTCACCTTTAGGTCACCCTTGTGATTCCCAGCAAGGTCAGGAACTAACAAAATGTGGCTTGAATTGGTGATGGCAGTCCAGTTTCTTACTGCCAGATGTTCAGATAATAAAAGTAACTACAGTGACTGGCACCACACTACAGCCTTGTCAGAGAATCCAAATTAGCTTCCTCACCAGCTACTGAAAAGCCAGGAAAAAGCGGGTCCTCCAAAAGCCAGGCTGAAGCACGTTGTGAGGAAGCTCCCAGAACGGCTGCTCGTGCCGTATCTGTTCTGCGGATGCACAAACGGCTCCTGTTTCTACAGCTATCAAACCAACGTTAAATTAATTTCCATTGCAGATTTAAAACAACGAGAACAAGACCCAGTTTGTGCTAACATCGACCATGAAAGGGAATATGCAGCTAATATATCACTCCTTTCACTCGGGATTTGTTGTTCATCATAATTCAGTATGGAATAGTAAACCAACACCTCACTATTCAGAGTTTATTTTCCGTGATGTTGCCTGAATATCTGAGGTTCCTTTCAGTGGACTAATCAGCCCTCTTTATTAGATGCGACTGTATATTCATGATCCTATTGGGATAGATAGATTCTCTATAGTTTGATAATAAAAATATGTGCTAATGGGTCTCCTTGCTCTTGATTTCTTACATGAAGAAAGAGAAAGAGTGGGCATTATTTACCCACAGGTAAAGTAAAAACTATAAAGGTAAAAGGCTTTTCCATGCAGTATACCGCTCAAATGTAATAATCCCTGAGATGCTTATTTTAGTAAATGAATCAGTCACACTAAGCCAAGGAAGGGAGCCATCTATTACCGTGCTATAAATGTTAAAGACCCTATTTAGAGCCTTTATCTCTAGAAGAAACAAAGCAATTTTCCCTGATATTTGTATGACATCAATAATGGTACCTCACTAAGTAGTGAGTAGACGTTACAATTGCAGTTTGCCCAATTCTTTTTCACTGGTCATCAGGGAAATTCGTCTAAAGCAACCAAAAAAACATAGATATGTTTGCATCATATTAGTAAGAAGAGAAAGCAAGGTAGCTGCCAATTGGCAGCAGAGTATGTTTTGGTGGTTTGATAAGGATACTAAAGAGTTTATGATGTGACAGATGTTTCACTACACTATTGTGAAATGAATAGATTATGAGAAGTAATTAGATGTACATTGGAATCAATGCTGTTATCATCGAGGCCTTCGGGCGATGCAATAGATGAGAGTCATGGCAGCAGGTGGTCCAATGGCTCGGAGACAGGAAGACACACCGCAGGAGACTGAGTGACAGGTTTCACAGATCCAGGGGGTGAGAGATCTGAGCTATTGCCTGCATTTGTAATCTTTACTCATGTATAAATAATAACAACTACACTATTGACTTCATATGCTATGTCATAGCCTCTGCTACCCCCTACACACACACACATACACACACATATGCAAACACACACACACATTCTGCAACTTTTTCCCTCAGTTAAAGCTATCCTTTTATTTTCACATGCAAAAATATACATTCATGCCTTTGATACCGGTGCCAGCTTAATGTTCTTTGTTAAAACACTTAAATAAGAAACCTGGCAACAGCTTTGAATACAGTGCAGCGTATTGTGTGCCCAGCGCAGAAATGTATATGCACTTTCCATGGGAGTCTGAAAAGAAAGTGAGGTGCAATAGGCACAGTTCTCATGCTGCTCTTCTTCAAGCTTTTTGCTATTTTATTTCTTTGTCCAGCAGGTCCCAAACTTAAAGAAACATTATTGCCATGCCTAAATTGCCTTCGCAAAGGAATTGACGAGCTGAGTCGTCAGGATAGATAACATATGAAATCTGCTGACTCTGTGAAGATTTGGGTCCTGACCCAGAAACCTCAGTTGCTACCTGTCCCCAGAGCTTCAGCCTGGAATTTCTGGGCTTTCCTGCACCAAGTGGAGTGGGAGATAGTAACAGCGGAAACCTAAAGTAAGTGTTACCAGCACTCAGCCTCTGACTCTGTGAGTGGGTTATAGTAACAGGAGGCGGCTCTGAAAAGCCCTTCGGTGCTGCAGCTTGTCAATCCTTGCCTGCAGGTGGGTGCTGTGAAATCTTTTATTTTATTGTTGAGGAAAGTGACACTAGGATAAAAGGGAATATTGAAACATTAAAATGTATATTTCAATATTCTGAGTGTAAACATAAATACCAAGATCTTTCTTTGAGGTATATGAATATCAACACAAATAGATAGTCTTATATATGTGTTATGTATTCAGATACATCATTTGTTCTGTATGAATACCTGCCATGGACTGATGGACTGATCCATATAATTTAAGGTGGTGAAAGGAAGTAAATCCAATGTTATGGAAAAAAATAATAATTAGCCACCAGCATAAAGTGATGAACGATGATGAACAGGGCTTGCTAAAGAAGGATATAGGGCAAAACTCCCAATTATATATATGTATAAGGCATGACAAGCATGTTGGTCTAGCATTGCAATTTATGGGAACTTGACTTAGCTTACAAAAAAATGGGATGTACATAGCCTGTAAGAATATCTAATTAACTGTTCTTACAGTGATATTTATATTTAGATGAATTGGTCTGGGGAAAACATAGAGGTTGGGACATTGTACAAATGCAAGACGATCCCCTGAGATCAGAAGCATATGTTTTCCCTGTGTGAAACAGTATACAAACAATTATCCACTTATCAACAAATATCTCCTATTATTCATGTCTCCCAGCACCATATAGAGCTATGCCAATCTACCACCAGAGAAGTGAAGAAGCTGTCAAACCTGTTGAGCCAACTTTCAGTGAAGTGGCACTTCAGCGGGACTAACAGCATCAAGGAACAAGCTGGAAATCAAACAGAGCTTGTCCAGAGTGATGGGACTGCAAATCCAAATTCCCTTCTGAAAACCTTGGTCTTTGCATGTGCATTTACCTGCCAGACTAAGCTACTAATTTAAATTATGAGACCTCAGGAGACTCTTGAGTTGGAGTAGCCAATCTGTATCAAAAGAGGTGAGGAAACCTATTGCTTGGTTGATTGAATCTGACTGAGGTTCAATTTCCTGTACTGATAACCTCCTTTTTAATTCTTTTGTTCCTCTTCTCTCCAAATTATCTTCACCCTCAGGTACTCTGAAAAAAATGAGATCTTACCCGGTAATATTCATGCTTTTGTTGGCCTGACTTCATCCCTGAGAGGGGTGGGAGCAGCACCACTAATGCCAGTGGTGTACTTACTGCCTGTGTCAGGACTGAACTGGTCCCACTAATTTCAGAATATCAAGTGCCTTTTGGGTCTTTGCTCAGGAAGAGCTTGGTAACTGTGACGAAACTTGCTCTTGGTGAAATCAATTGCAAATATTAAACACATTAAAAATAAATGTGTGTCTTCTTTAAATTATACAGCAATATACAGTGCACAATAGACTGCCCAGAAAGGAAAACACTTTATTCTTCTAGTTATGAATTCCAAGATCCTTCTTATTAGTTTTAATACTATGAGATAGGCAGACAGGCAGATGTTCCCATTTTTTGGATTTCCAAGCATCTTGAGTACTACCAGACATTCACTTTCTACCAGACATCCCATCACGGCCACCTGGAGGTAAGTCTTACTAATCAGATTTCATGGGTCAATGCAATGCCCTGAGAGGAGGAAATTCTGAGTGCAGCTCTCTCAGTCTTCAAGCAGGAACCAAATCACTGTGGGGCATTGTCTTAACAGTATTGACATTTCAGACTTTTTAAAAGGAACTGGCTCACATTCACCCTTGGAAGTTTCTAGTGTCAATACAGAACCCAGGGGGACTGTGAGGTCTAAGCCTCTCCCAGTTTCTTTCCCTGCTCCCCTGCCTTCACATCTTATAGCAGGATTAACTCTATCACAGCCAAAACCAGTACAGGTAGTAACACCACAAAGCAAAAGTGCCCCGTGCTCACACCGATATCAGTCATTCAGAGATATCATTCATCTCAACCTTCTTGCAACTTTCTCCTAGTCTCCCTTGTTCATTTGGCCTGTCTCCCTTAGTTCACCTTTCCTTATCTCTTTTTTCTTTGCTTCTAGACCTTAGAGCCCACTACCAGGTCGTATCACACTTACATTCTTATCACGTCCATGCACATCTAACCCAAACAATAAAAAATCAATGAACAGAAAGGAGAAGCTCTGGAGGAGAAATGGCCACTGTAATAGCAGAGTGTGTCTCTCAGTAACAGGAATAGGACAACAGCAAACTTTATGTTCATACTGTCCTGGTTTTCTGTCTTAAGCTTTGTCCCTAATTAAATGTTGAGAACTCTGTCAAAAGTTGTATCTTTTATAAATGCTAGAAAGTGCTCACATACGCACACAGATTAGGACCTATAAGGATAGTAATGCAGGTGCTCTTCTCAGCAGAATGGTTAGAGTCATGCTTTGAGCAACACTGCTACTTAACTTGCAAATTATTTGGGGTAGAACCCGTGTATCCCTACATTGTTGAGGACTATTTAGCTAAAAAGGCCCTTGCAAACAAAAGACAGATAAGAGAGATCATAAATAATAACAATCTTGTGACAGTCGGTCTCTCACAGTTAAGGTTCAAAGGCTCTTCCACTCTAAAAGTGATGTTGAATCATCTACCATTTGCTGAACTTCCTGACAAAGCTCCTGCCTAGAGGAAAAAATCAGTTGAGGGAGACTTTGAGGTTAATTACACAGCCTTTTTAAAGTTGCTGTGCAATAATAATTAACACATACTTAGCTCTGGCAGTAGGTTTTGCTGCAGTCCTGGTTTTCTACCCTATGTGAGGCTTTTTTTGTCGTGTCACGTTTCCTTTGTTTTCCAGAGAGTCGTCCTATATACTCACTCCTTTTCAAGGAGAGGTATTTCACAGGTTCCTTTTGCCACAATACCAACATTTTAACTTCCAAGAAGTGGTGTCTTACAAATGTCAAGGAAGGTGTTATGAATATTACACGTCGCTATGGCTCATATTGTAAATCTTTCTTTAAAAATCCCTACTCTTTTAATCGCATGTTTTGTCTATACACATGAAAACATGTGCACACACCATCATATTCAAACATGAAGATGATCTTAGAGGTCTTTTCCAACCTTAATGATTCTATGATTCTATGAATTTGTGCATATGATATGTATGGCTGAACATAAACAAATTATTTTAATTTGTCCAATCTATTACCTGGCATCAGTTTAATGGCTAAATCTATTTTCATGGCAGCACTGAGAGAGTAGGACTTAGTATTTGAAATACACTGCGAGACACTGACGCTAACAATGCAGGGGTAGTAACACTGTGATGCCAGCACTGAACATAACCATCACAGTGTAACTGTGATCACTGGTATTTCCTTGGACAAATTTTCTTGTGCAGTTTCACATTCCCTTTCTCTCCTTTAAATAAATGGAAGTGATGGAGAAATGTATTTCCATAATACTCAAAAATCAGACAAGGTTGTAAGAAGAATACTTATTTGATGTATAAGATGCAGTAAGTGCTGAATGTGTATGTTCAGAGTGTCTGACACCTATAGAAGCTGATAATTTGCACATCGCTGTGATGCACCACATCTTTTCCTGGGATAAATAACATTTTATGATCTAAACAACTCACATGTAGCAAAGATAGAAGATGTTTAAACTTCATTATTTTGTTCTGCTCTGAAACTTAGGCTACCAAAAAGCAACTTCTTACTTCTGCTGGACAGTTCAAATGCAACAGCCTGGAAATGCCTTCTATACTCAGACTCCAGCAAATCTGTTTTTCTTGCATAACTAATGTGCCCTGTTCTTCTGTAAACCTGAAAGTGAATTAAAAAAGAAAAAAAAAAGCTAGTCCTTCATATTTTGTTTTAACATGCTTGTTTTTCAGTCTGATTACTAAGCAGCAGCAGAAAGGCAATGAGAGCACTTGTCCTGAGATCCCTCAAGGACTAATACAACTTTGATACCTAATGCATGCATGCCCAAATAGCTGTTGGGTTACCAGGGCAAGGAGCACACCTGACTTTCTCCAGTTAGGAGCTTGTCCAAAGGAAGTAATAGACAGAAAGAGAGATATTTTAAGACATTTATGAAATCAGCAAATAAATACTGTCTTCTACTACAAAACCCCCAAAGCCATTGGGTTGACATTCCTTAGTTTCCTGAAAGAGCAAGAACATTGCTGATTCACTTGATTTACTTTATTGGTTCTTTTTCTGCTTTTCTGCTTTCTGCTTTTGATGACCTGTACATGAAGAGCTGCTGCTTCTTGTCAGATGCAAGATGTAATGACATGGAACATGCTGTCCTTTATTTGCTGGACTATTTTTCCTGCAATTGCAGAGCAAACTTATTATCAATTTTCAATTGCAGAAAAACAAGCTTGTTCTGCAAACTCATTAATGAAAAATGTTGGAGTATTACTAGCTTACAAAACTAAATTATCCGTGGGAATTTTAAAGGAATCTGAACTGTATTTGACTTACATGACCACAGAACAAAACACGTGAAAGATGACCTACAACCGGGTACAACTGCAGCTACTAAAAAGCTATCGTACAGAGAGCTTAGTCAATGACAGAACTTGTCTTGCTCTCTGCTAATACCTGAGATCAAACAGAAAGAAAAAAATCATCCTGCTTTCCTATTTATGAATTAACTGAAAACATATCTAAATATCTACCTATAGCACTACATAACAAATTAATCTAGTCTTTTTAAGACTTTAGTAACTCCTCTGAAGTCAACGGAGTCAAACTGGTGTAAATGAAGGTAGGATAAACTCATGTACCAAGAGTTAAAGTCAATGTTTCGTACAAGGATATACCCTGGGTAGATGAACACTTAGAGACATTTACTTTATAATAAGAAATGTTTCAGAATGTTCTTAATTCTCTACTGGCCTCTGTTCATCAGTGCAAAACAATAAAGCTAGGCACTTTTTCAGGACCACTTAAGTAAACATAGCAATTTCTTACTTGCTTTTAATATTGGAACTGCTAAGAGATGCTATGTTCAAAAAGTATAAACAAACCACAAGACACACTAATCAAGGTAAAAGCCATATGTACCAAACAAATGGAGTCTTCTTCACCTTTGGCTTGAGAAAACAAAAAGAAAGGGATTTCAGCAGCATTGTCTTTAATCCAATTTACTTTGGATTTAATCTCCAAAACAAGGCTGGCCTGCTAATTCCCAATTATAATGGCACATGTAATCAGAGTCCTCATTAACAAAGACTGACTATATTGTCTATTAGGAATGGAAATCTGAAATGCAAATTCAGCAAATCAAAACGTTAAATGAGCTCTACCCAAGATGCTTAGAGCTCCTGCCAGGGCAGCGCATGCTGGCCGACACCTGCCCTGAATTCTCCCTCAAGCTGAATGTTTCATTCTGTTCCAGTCTTTGCCTCCTAATTGACCTGCTTATGATCTCTGCTACAATTAACATATGCTTATTAGTAATGGCTGGTTAAAGATTTCAAACTGCCGCAGTTTACAAAGTCTAATAGAGATGGCACACCACAGGAAAGATGAGACCACTGTTTCCCTCATCAGCAATGTCTTAGTGGTTTGGTTTCATGTGATTCAAATGAGATAATTTTTCACATCATCTGATGTCTGCAAATCCATTCTAATTGAAACTGGAAATCTGCACACAAAGTGGCTTAAGGCTCCTGGTGCACTAAATGAAAAACAGTTAGTGAATATGATTTTTCTCCCCTTTAACCACATGCTTAGCAGCCATGGGAAAAAAACATTTTTTTTAAAAGAAGGGGGCAAGAAAAGAAAGAGGCAGAAAGGGGAAAAAAAGCTAGTTTGAATGATAACAAAAATTAAAACAGCCTAGCCACAGTATTTTTGGTCAAATTCCTTAGTCCATTTCTTAGCTGTTAATGAAAGTTTATAGATGAATCTATGAACAGAATGATTTTTTTTATATGTTGCAGCAGCAAAATAATAATTCTGACATTACCAGAGTATTGATTGCCATTATTTTTGTTCATGCCCCTTATCCAGGAAAACATTCATAATTAAAAAAAAAACAAACAAAAAAACCAACAAAAAAACCAAACCAAAAAACAAACCAGAAAAAAAAAAATCACTGGCACTTAAATATGCAAAAGTGTGCTCTTATATGATGACCACTGTAATACCCTCTTTAATGTTAGGTTAATGTCACATTACCTACACTTCCTTATATGAAAAAGAATATAGTATTACTGCTGATTTGGCAGGTCAGACTACTTTCATTAAATTTTCCTCTGCCTTCAGTGATTTTCCATATTACTATCTCCAGCCTGCAGGAGCCAATGGGCAACAAATAGATCTCTTCCACCTGGTTTCATTCCAGCTTCATTAGCAATGCACTAGTACAGCAATTATGTCTAATTCTTCTCTCCTAACTGCATTATTATTATTTATCTAAGGTTTCTTGCTGACCGTATTTATTCCTTTTAATTTTGTTCCTTTATTTCACTTTATCATAATGCATTCTTAAGGAGAGTATTGAACATTTCGTAGTCCTTGCTTTGCACTCTTATCTTTGATTATATAAGCCACTTATCCCCCTTTGAAGTCTCATACTGCCAAAATCCCAGGAGGCCAGGAAGGGAACAAGAGAGTATTTGGGTCCTGTGTTTTGCACTTATATGCCCAATCATTTCCACTTCTTATATGTCCAATCATTTCCACTTCTTATATGCTATCGCAGGTAATATTTTTTTGTGGAGACTTCAATCCTAGCACCAAATGAATTCAATGGCAATTTTCTCTTCATTTCCTGAATGACATTGCTTAAAACTAATGTTTTATGCTTCATTAAAAAAACATGTTTTCAACCACATATTCTTAAACTCAGAATGCAGAACTGTGCTGTTGGTATAATCCACACATGCTTTGCAAAGGCATAACAAGACACTCACTGCTCCCGAAAGGTTACAGTTTAAGTCAGGCAAATACAATAGGAAGAAAAGATTAGGTTCAAGCAAAGGAGAGGAGAACACCAGAGAGCAAATTCATGCTCAGCTGTACAGTTGACTTGTGGGCTTTATGAAAGGATCTAAAGGAGTTGGAGGATATAGCTCGTAGTAGGAAAAAAAATATATTATTGCAAGCTATAGGGAAAGGTATACATTAGAAGGCAAAAGAAAGAAACAAAAGTGTCTCTCTAAGGTGAGCAGTAACAATTCTTACACTTCATGATTTATGGATATTTTTTGGAGAGTGACGTCTCCATTGACTTTTCACCTTCATTTTGAAGATGGTGGAAAACAGATAGTCTCAGATGTTTTGATGTCATTGAAGTGAACAGAATTGTAGTAACAAAAATTTGATGGATTCCTTGAAAAGAAAATTATCATGTGACTCACCTTCACGACCATTATAATCGGCTTTGCACTCTTTTAACAAGGTAAGATTAAAACTTCTAGCACTAAATACAGAGTCAGCAAATTCAGCTCCAGTGCTCCAAAAACTTTTGCTGTGCTTGCTGCATCTGGTTATTAACTTTATAGGATGTAGACTTGATCCTGTTTACATCAGAACTACCTTTTCACTTTTCTTTCCATTTTCCCTGCAGCTAGGAGCATAATTAAAACAAGAGTGGGATTTAATTTACTGAAAATTAGCTAAGTAAAAGTCAGGGCTCTCACTTCAAGTGTTCTCCAAGGCTCACTCTTTAATCAGCAGAGGGAGAGGCATAACCAGAGTGTGATTCATCCCATCTCAGGATGGGTATTGAAGGTAGGTAGGTTTTCCATCTCTACTGACTGTAAAGGAAGGCTTAATGGTAACTTTAAACTACACGCTTAATTTCAAGTAGCTCCTGAAAGAGCAGGTTACGATATCCCCTGGGAACATAACTTCCCAGTGTGTGAAAAGGGATATAGGGGTGTAAAAGAAGGAGTCAGAATCTAGGGGTTTGAACACGGTACTGGGTACAAGGAGTTTCTCACTGCTATTTCTGCTGCCATTCAGCCTGGCACCACATTTCCAAAGGGATTTGTTTAAAAGTCTTCCTACATTTTCCGATATCTGAAGTGGCTGCTGTACTAACTTACAGCAAGGCTATGACACATAGTTAAAATTAGCAATATCCTTTGATCCAATTTAACAGACTCTCTGGCTGCTTAGCAGCACATTGCTGTTGGCCACACCACTAATTTTTCAGAACAAGCCCCCTGAAGTGGCAGTCTTAGAAACTCATAAGTCAGGATTCAGGATTCAGTTCTTGCCTGTTTTTATTGGAAATCAAGGAAAAATCAGGGGGAAAAAGTGAGTCTTCAGTCTTTTCAGTACTTGGGATTAAACCAAGTACAGAACAATAAGGTCTTCTGATTACTCAGAGGTTCACAGCTAAAAGAACTAGTTGTAGCAAAATTCCTGTTTATTCATTCTGTTGGAGACCGAGCTGTGTTAAAAGTACCTAGACTCCTCTACAACTTGGGACACTCACTTGTACAGCCAAAAACCATCAGGGACACATCTGCAGTTGCCTGCGTTACGGGGCAGGAGCATGCTACATCTCGCGTACCTGGGTGCTCCTCCAGTTGCACCGAGAGGAACCAGGCTGCGTACTCCAGCAGCCCCCAGTCCCGCCAGCAGCAGCACGGAGCACCCCAAGGAGCGTGCCTGGTGTGTAGGCACTGCCACAACCGCGTAAAGAAGTTTGATGGAGATGCCATGATTTTTGCCTCTGGGTTCATGCTAAGCTTGAGAGATCTTTTCTGACTGCTCTCCAGGATTACCAGATCTCCTTCTTGTGAGAGAAGTAATCACAATATCTAACTGGTGCTCTGAGAAACAAGCGTTTCGGAAGTAGCCGAAGAAGCTCTACTCAACACAGTCAGTTGATATGGGTCATGATATGACCCTTCCTGCGGTAGGTGCCTATATCTGGTTGAATAAATTCCTCCCACAAAATGCCTATTTCTCTCATTAATTCTGAAGGGAGCCTGTGGCAACCAGCACAATGGCAGATGCCAACCCTGGAGGTAGGTCAGACCAATCCCCCAGTTGTATTCTACCAAAAAACGATATGTTATGTATTACTTCTGTATTTTCATTGTACAGACAAAACTTGGCCATCCTGGACTGTCTGCAATCTGAATCAGGCACCGCTCTCTCAGATTTAAAAGTCACAGTAATTATGACGCCTCCGTTAAACACATAGGGTTGGTGACCTACACAGGACTCACAGTGAATATAAATGTAATCATTAATTGCTAGATAGGCTTTTCTTGTAGTTACATCTTTCTTGTGCAAAAGAAATAGAATTGTAAGAAAAATATAATGCTAAAGACAAAATAAAAAAAATCACAGTAGCCTGCTATCTGTTACAAACTGGTTGGGACTACACTACCTTTTCAAATAAAATAATTTATGCTTAATTATGAATGAATAAAAATATTACTAAAACCCTAGGAAAATTGTGCACACCATAAATCAATATAGACTGTTATTTGCATTTAATTTTCATCCAGGCTTGTGCTTTGAAGGACAATTTCTCAGGTTTATTTCAAGTGTAATAAAATTAGATGCAGATTATCACTGAATATGAAATAAAACAGGAGGTTTCAGTTTTTTCATGAAGAAAATCTTTAAAATATGAAAACAATATCTCATAGATGTGGATACATTTGTATTGACAGTGGAAAATAATCACACAGTTAAACTCCAGACCTAGCACATAGTTTCTGCAATTTAATATACACTTAGGCACTTGGCTGAAAGCAGAGTTCAGCTCCATCCTTTTTTTTTCTAAGTAAACCAAAATATGGTAAGTGTAAGTGAGTTTATTTTTTTTTTTAGGAATCTGCCTGATAAAAATTTGAAGAATAATTACCCCTATTGAAATATAATTTTTCACTCACACACGTGCCATTGTATGTGCTGTTTCATGGTAGCGCATGAGGTTCTTCCCGCAAAGTCTTTTTTCACCCTCTGCATAGTGACAAGTGCTCTCCTACTAAATGATTCAACTAGAACCGTGTAAATCTGGCTTATCATTCAAACTCTGCCACAGACCTTCACAACAATCTGGGACAACTCATTTGATAAGATCTAACCTGAAGAGCTGTCAAGGACCAAAAACTTGGGATGAAGCTGATGTGAATGGAAAATAGATAGTCAGTACCTCAGAAATGCAGATGCTTAATCTCTTTGAACCCCAGTTGTCCAATTTTTTTTTTTTTTTTAAAAGAAGATAATACTTCCCAGTTTTACAGTTTTCTGGAAAATGTGTTTCTTCCTACTTAAGAAGTACTTGGATATTGTGGTAAGTGGGCCCAATGAACAGCTAAATATCTTCCTGTTGTGCAGTTGCTAATGAAGTTAGCTCTTGTGCGTGGATTTATCCGTCTACAAAGGTGGAATAGTGGTACCAGCTATCAGGGGCAGCTGAATCTGAATGGGCACTCTGGGATTCCCTCTTACTTCTCGTAACACAAATAGTGACAACCGCTCACCTGCTCCTCTTTGCTGATTGTGTGGGAGATTATATGCCTGATTAAATTGCTATATTCCAACGAAATTAATGTAATATATTTATAGTAAAATTACTCCAGACTGTAAAAAAGGTTAAAATTCACTTAGATACTTGAAAATAATATAAGTTTTTAACTCCAGATGGAACTTCACTTGCAATGGAGTCAAATTCTAACAAGTAAATCCGAATGTGCTTTTTTTTTAAATGCAGTTCCTATTTGGTAGAAGTGTATTTATGTTGTTATATACCTTACTGCTACAAAGAGCAACCCTTCTGAACATTAATGGATAAAATTTCTTTCCAGCATGCAGGACTTTCATCAAATAGACTATCACAGTTTAACTGGCACCATTACGGTATATCAGGTCAGTGCTGTGTTGCATATATGTGTGAGGTTTACACAGTGAAAGTAATAATTACTGTGTTGGATATACTGAATTTTCTTATGTTCATTGATATATATATATATTTATATATACTTAAAAAGTCTAAAATTGTAGGGGGGAAAAAAAAGCTTTCATCGTTCATCTTTTTTCTTTTTTTCATTTTCATTTATGCGAATGCTGTGTTACAGAATGGGGAAGAAAATGGGAGGCAGTGGATGCAAGTACCATCTTCTGTTTTTCCCCTCGTGTAACCCAAAACTGTTCAGATGGATTTTTTTTTCCTATTATTTTTTAAAGGAAAAAAAAGAACTCACTCCCGGGATTTGACTTTGTATGCCAAGCTCATGCCTTGAAATAGAATTTTAAAAATAGAAACTCTTGTATATATTGTAGAATAAATGGTGCTGCTTTAATAAGAACACTTGGAATGCAAATGAGTCCTGGAACCAGTGTGTGAAAATATACCCAAAATGAAAGAGAAAAGAAGAAAGCAATATAGAAGATGATTTATTTACTGCCCCTCAATTCCTAATTATAATTATTTTTGCACTGTGATGTCTTCTCCAGCCTTTTTGTTTCACAGTATCATCACCGAAGTGATGAAAGGGCTATTAAATAAATATGCGATATCATCTCTTTTTTTCAAGATTAGGGATGTTAGCCTTGGAGTCGTGGTAAATTCCATTCTGCCCTACCAACATTTCTTAGGCAGCTTCAAAGAATAAAGTGCCTTTATTAACACAATCAAAAAGTATGTCTCCCGATTGCTCAGAGGACTTGCTGCTACAAAATCTACCAACACACTGGAGTCTGATCTTAGCGCTTTCTGGACTGCAGTATTTCCGTTGCAGCAGCATCGCTGCATGATAGGGATAGTCAGGGACCAGAGCTCTCTTGTGCTAGGTACTGTGCACATTCCTGATAGAAGCAGCCTGTACCTTAGCATGGTTACAGCCTGTGCTTGGTGTTCAGAGTGGAATTCATCTTGCCATAGCATAAGCATCAAAAACGGATTTCATGAAGTATCTTCCGGAGATGTCTGTTTCCTTTTGTGGGCTGTAGAAGAAGCCTGGAGTAGTGAGCTACATGGGTGGTCTAACTTGTAAAGATGCCTAGTTTAGGGCAGATAAATACAATCAAGGGGCACATTCTTCCGGGACTGTACAAACACAGAACAGAAAAATAGTCCTGTGCTCCAAACTCCAAGTTCCCCTCTTCTGTCGACGCTAGAGAATCTTTCCCCCTAAGCACCTCAAGACTCGAATCATTCTGGATTTGTCTTGTCCGAGTTCCAGATCTCCTGAAGTAGTGTCCAAACTACTTCCTCTACTATGGGAATGAAGTACCTAAAATATAATGGCAACGATTTCTCTAACTGGCTTCACTCTTTGACCTCAGTGCAAAAGGTGAGACTGCTGACCCATCTGCTTGCTTGAACACTTTCAGCATTACACCCGTTATTAAAAGCAAAACAAACAAAAAAATCACAGTCTCTTTTCTTATGCAATGAGCTGGTGTCCCTCTTTTCTTCACTGCTTTGCAAAATGGATGACTGTTGTCTAATAATAATGAACACTAATGAACTAATGAACATAAGGGTGCAACAAGGAATTTTTAGGAAAGGTTAAATGATTGCCAACACCCTGAAATACATCTTAGTTTATCATTACAATGATATTGATGCTACTTTAAGTTGTGGGAGATACTGAAGGCAGTATATAAGGAGCTCTGTGACATATGAATATGGACAAGAATTGTATCCGGAAAGTCTTCATTTTTCAGTGGACTTCATGGAAATGGTCATACACACTATTTCTCCAAACTATGAACAAATATGATAGCAACCCAAATAATATCTCAGCATCTGAAGACTGCTACAATAATTTTTTTCAGTATATTTTGAGACTTCTTTGTGCTCTTTTAACACTAACTGTTCGCACAGAGAAATAAAGATCAGATTACCAGCCTATAAAAAACTCTTAGAAGTTTGAATGAATGTATCATTATTTTTTCTAAATGTGACTACTGTACATGAATGAACAAGAGGAAAAGTCACTAAGTTGTGGTTTATTATGAAAACTCAGTTTTCATAGTGACTTTGAGAATATCATACCTTCAGCAAAGTCTTTGGTATCAAGATTTTACCATATCTTATAGAATCACTATTGCATTGCTAAGTCAGTGTAGTTCACTTAATTAGTACCAAAATCACCAGTAGCTAGATCAACTAAGGACATATATTCCCCCATCATCTGAGCACTGAAATAC
The DNA here is from genome assembly GCF_000690835.1 of Fulmarus glacialis. Taxonomy (NCBI): domain Eukaryota; kingdom Metazoa; phylum Chordata; class Aves; order Procellariiformes; family Procellariidae; genus Fulmarus; species Fulmarus glacialis. Next base: position 14,587 of record NW_009231192.1, on the reverse strand, counting down.
CTTATACATTGCTGCAGAAGTGCTAAACAGAACTGTAAGGGAAATTAGTTTTCATCACATGATTTTTTGAAAATGTAAAAATTTTTCCCTTTTCATTGCTAGGACAATTCTGATTTTCCAAAATTATATTGCTTTTTTTTTTTTTTTTTTTAACTGTGCTAGAGAATCTGTAACCTGCTGCTTTTTGCAGTCATCTGAGAAGAGGAAGACCTGTGTTCAAGTCAGTTCTTCAAATAAGGAAGAGCAGAGATACGAACCTGTATCCCATAGAAGCATTTTATTTCAGTGGGTCGTCTCTCCTGGTGGAGATCTCTAAGGGAGTAAATAGTCACTGGGCAAGACACAGAGACTAAATATACAACAGGTTAGGACACTGATGTTAAACACCTGACCTCAAGTCTCTTAATTTTTCTACATCCCAGATAAATGTCACAACCAGGAATACTACTGCAACACCATAAACAGATTTAATGTAGTCACTGCCACAGTCAGGTGGTGCGCTGTTTCTCCATTGCAGCCAATGAAGAAAGACTGGACTTCTAGAACACCTACCTTAAGTGGTTGGGAAAAGTCACAATCTGGAAGTACCTGTCTTTTTTCCTTGATTATAGAAGGAGACTGACTGAGATCAGGCACCTAACTTCGGCTGACAAAATCTGGGTGGGTAGAATATCACCCACAGGTAGTAAACTTGCAGGTCTTCTGCTGAAATCTGATTAGCACATTATATGTACTATATAAAGTACTGCAGAAAAACAGAGTATTCATGTTTGAAGAATTATAAAATAAGTATTGGTTGAGATTCGCCAGTAGGCATGGCAGTAAAGAAAGTAGCCACGTGAGGTGACTGTTAGTTCATCAACCATAATGAATTGCCTCTTTTGTCAGAGGAAAGCTGAAAACCTCATATAAATGATTTTTTTTTCTGTTGATCCATGTGGTGCTGATTTTAAGAGTTCAACCCAAGTGAGGTAGTCAGTTCTAAGCACGTTTAATTAAAAAAAAAAAAACAAAACAAAATTTGAATATCTTTTATAAGGGTGGTAAGACACTGGTACAGGTTGCCCAAAGAAATTGTGGATGCCCCATCATTAGAAGTGTTAAAGGTCAGGCTGGACGGGGCTTTGAGCAACTTTATCTAGTGAAAGATGTCCCTGCCCATGGCAGAGCGGGTGGACTAGATGATCTTTAAAGGTCCCTTCCAACCCAAACCATCCTATGATTCTATGATCTTCTAAAAATCAGCAATAGAATTCGACTGCTGTCTTTTTATAACAGTAAATGCTAATCATTTATTTTATGTTATGATATTATTTGGCTCATCTAAACTCTCATGAACCCTAAATTGTCAAAGTACTCACAATGAACTTAAGTACTCACCTTAATTTTTAACAGATGAAGAAACTGAGGCACAGAAGAATAAAATACTTTGCCGTGAGGACAAACATCGGGTAATGACAGAACATTCTGATCTACTAACTGGTTGTGTAATGATACCATCGCTCAGTACATTTAATCACTGATCCCATACCAAGGAACAGCCTACAAAACAGATCCTGAGACATTTTCCTAGGTGCTTCATTGTCTTAGTCCCCTGTTATGTCTTGGGTGAGCATCTATATCATCAGTGCAAACCTTACTTTAAGTGCAAATTAATGTTTGTTGGTTTTAATGTTTTTTTGTATGTGCATGTGGTTTTGTTTTTCTTTTTGCCTAATTTCCTTTTGTGAGAGTGTCAAAGGGGCAGTTATCACTCTGGGGAAGATCCCTTTCTTGTCACCCTCAGCCCAGTCTTTTTTTCTTTCTTATCTATACAGCGCTCACAATGCCTTTTTAGTATTTGTTCACAGAGTTCAGTGTTCCTAGTGGGACATGGTGTGTAGTTTAAATATGTTTCTCTCCTGATATTTTAAATGACATCCAATTGACCTCATAAATGTCTTATGAGACCAAACAAACTCCACACTTGAACAAAAACTGTCAACCAATTCTACCTTGCTTGTCCTCAGGCTGCTCTGGCATGATGTCATAAAGCATCAGTATTGATATTTTGTGGCATTCAAGTTGTTAAGTACCTAGGCTAAGCAATAGGAGCAGAAGTATTAATAGAATCTGGCCATGTTACTGATAATTACCCCAATATAAACTAAATTTATAGCACATAATACCTTTGATATGAATTGGCAGCAGGCATCAAAACCTTTTCTTGACATTATCATGTAAACCTAGAAGGCATATAGCTAGCATTTTGTGTAAGGTGTTTTTATAGAGAAGCACAAGAGATTCAACAAAACTTCTGCATAGTTTTATCGTAGCCTTCATCAAGACTTGTTTATTGTCAATAGTGACTTTTACCACAGCAAAAATTTTTTTCTTGTAATGTTTTATAATTTTAACTGAATAAACTCATAAATGTATTCAAAGTGTCAGGGAACACAGCTACACTGAGCAGTATAAGTTAACATGATAATTCAGCTTAAAACTATGCCTCTAGTTTTCCAGATTGAAAGCAATCTCTTTCTAATATGGAAAATGAACCTATCTGAAGGGAGCCTTTTATGCTATACTTTTACGTTAAAACTTATTAAGTGTCTAGGGAAATGTGTTCTTGAAATCCCGTCATGATCCATGTGTCATTGAAGACAAAGATCCAATGTGCTATGGAAATTTCTTGATGCATATTATGAGCTGTTGTTTGCCATAGTGTCTGGATAATCCTGCTTCATTTATTGGAGGGCCATTTCAGCTGCACTGTCAACAGCCTGGGATGATCGGGTCACCTTTCCCTAGAAAATTATGTAAAAGCTGTCAAATGTGCAGGATTATAGGCACATTAAAGGTGCTTTAAGATTTCATGCCTATAAATATTAGCAAAGAAGATTTAAAGGCAAATTTGTCATCAGTACATGTTCACGTTTCTACAACCTTGTTTTACAGCACTGCAATGTTATCACCCACATTTTATCATGTAACTGTGAAGTGTTTTGGTGGGGAGCAGCTGCTGGCAGCCTTATCTGTTTAACTCATATACCAGGAATTAAGCATTATTTAAAAACAAAACAAAAAAAAAGAAGGTAGCTGCTGCCTATTTATCATCCTTTGGAAATGAGTTCTCAACACTTTTATTTCCCAGCAAAATAATTCAAGTAGATCAACACAAACATTTTGTATTTGGAGGGTCAGCTTATTAAAAGCCATTATATATTTAATAAAGACTTTTTCATTATGGTACCAATTATGAATATCTTTGCATGGGAGTAATAATGCAGCAGATCATTTTGCGTAGTATTTACTTTTAAGTTGTGAACATTTTATTATAGTGTTTTGGAATGACTGCTCTTATTTATTGTACATTATGAATGCCATGGGCATCTCCAACATAAATAGATATTGGCCCCCAAGCATTTCTTCAGAGCGCTCTGGTATTTTTGATAGACGAGTGTAGCATTTTAGTCATATTCCTGTGCTGGCAGATTTCTAGCCAATCTCTAAGTTAAACAGACCTAAAGATCTCAGAGGAGGAAGCAAACCGCCTTCCCCCACAATCTTTCAGGGAAAGAAAGATCTCAAACCCCTACTAAGGAGTAGAGTAAATTGTGAGCAAAGCTATGTCAATTGTAAACGTCTGCTCTGGGACTTCATGCAAACTCCACAGACATCAGTAGAAAGTTTCCCATTTCAATGAGCTTTGAAACTGGCTGTTGTTAAGCCAACATGCGTCTCTACTCTCTCTATCACAAATGTCCAGGTCAGAGGGCAGCACTAGATGGAAACCTACGTGTAAGCTGTAACTGGTACATCAGTCAGCAGAGCATACCTCCAATGAATTTGCTGTTGCAATGTGAGTTATGGAGGGAAAATGCTTGAAAAATCCTGAATGCAATTAGGCACAACATGGTTGTTCTCTCCAAGCTTCATTAGGCTTTGCTCTTGGTTTTCACATTCCCTGTTGGCTTGGATAAACGGCCAATCTCCAGTCAGCTTTGGTGGGAGCAAAAGTGGTGTGGAGGGTTTGTCTGAAAAACTGGAAAGAAAGGGATATATTGCCTGAGCTGAGGTCTGGCTGGGGGAATAGGGAAGGGAGGAGGAGAAGAGGGTAAACAAACGGTGTGTTCAGTGCACCTGGGAAAAAGCAAATATAGCTACCTACAAGGAGGCAGCAGAGGAACCTGCTAACTGCATATGGATGCAAGTGCTTCTTGTATCAGGCTTCAGGGTCCCCTACAAGATAAGTTGGGGAGCTGGTTGAAACCCCCTGTGGGTTTGCAGTGAGGGAATTGGTGGCTGTGGCCCAATAGCAGTAGGACTCAAAGAGGAAATTAAACGGAAATTTCCTGGGAAGTGGGCAAGTAGGAACTGAAGCAGCATGGCTGGTACGTCAGCTGAGCATTTTTCTTTGTTCATTGTGCTCAGATCCAGAAGGTATGTGTGCAGGAATAATAGCAGGTCTGGAGCAGATGAAGAAAATACTTTACACACACAAAGACAAAAAGAAACTTAAATGAAGAAGTTAATGGGGCTCTTTGTGCCCCTTCCCTGTGTGGGTTGCGAAAGGCAGAAACATACCTTGTAGTCTCCATGCTGGGATTGACTGGGGAGCTTCTGGGGAGTAGTCCCACAGCAGCTGAGAAGGCAATGGCACAAGAAACTGGGGTGAAAGTAGCAAAAGTCAGCTTGGATAGTAAAATGTTACAGCTTCAGTATCTAGGACCCAACTTGAAAAAAAATACAGGGGGCAAAGATCCCCTGAGAGACCTTTTCTTACGTGGAATGGTCATATAGCAAGACGCACATCCCCACAGGTGACAACCTGTCTTTCTGTAAGCTTGGGAATCAAGCAAAGGATGCTTTTCACAAGAATATTACTGGAGAAGTGAAAAGAAATTTACCCAAATCTTGACAAAGAGAAATCCACTCTTGGAGAAACCAAGTCGCAGTTGTACAAGGCAATGATGAAGATCCAAACAAAAGAGTAGAAGATAATGCAACTGTTGTTAAAGTTTAGGGGCTTGCTGACAGCAGAGCCTTGATTCAGCTGCCTATAGAGTTATCCAGTACATTTGAGACACCCAGGGTATTAGGTAAATCCTCTTGGAGTTCGCAGATATGGCACAAGAAGTCCTTTGCCTTTCTGGAGCAGGAGGACCAATGCCACAGAACATCTCAAATGGTAATAGACATCTATGGTTAGACATATGAATTGATCCCTGTGAAAAGAAAATGATCCAGCTAAGCTCTCTGTCAAAGCTCAGCACTAAAACTGAAAGAAGTGGGATGCCGGTGCAGCTGTTGGCTAAGGCCTCAGGCAGCACCCGGTAAGCTGAGGCACCTTGTGTTCATGCAGCAGAGGTCAAAAATTTTCTGTCAAGGGTCCATGTTACAGACGCATGATCTGGGGCTTAAAGGGATACTGTTAATCCTTTCCCTGTGAGATATTGGGTAAATGTGACCTGGGAGTTACTCTTTTGTTAATGCCAATCTTTCTAGTAGATACTTTAGCCTATTTTTGTTTCCGGGAAAAGTAGATTTAAGAATATATACAATCCAACATATACGACTCAACTGCTGGTTGGGAGAGGTGCCAATGAAAGAAATAGGGAGCCCTTGCTTTTCCTTCACTCCCATCCTTCAACTACCTTGTGCAGTTTAGAGACAGAGCAGGTATCTCTGCTCATTCTTAATAAACTGGCAAGATTTCAGGCATTGACTAAGACAGCTGGGGATACAGCAGACTTCTCATTCCTGGCTAGAACTTATTTATTATTAAAGACAAATTAAGTGATGGGAGGTGGGTCTTGAATGTTGGATAATCCATTAACCAGTTCAATAGGATTCCCCTGAAAGGAGGTTTGTATGCCAGAAGCTGTTTCCAGTGTACTTTGTATAAGAAGGGATGGGGAAAGGGAGAAAGAAGTTGAAAGGTAGTGCTGTGAGTGAGGACGTTTGTACGAGTGGCAGGGGAGGTGTGCTATCAGACCAAGAGGTCTGAAGAGGTGAGCAAGCCCCGAAGACCCACGAGCTGTGAAGAGACTAGATGTGTTCAAGGATGGGAATGGCCCTTATGCACTCCTGAAAGCAATGTATGGGATACATAAGCCGTCCAAGGGAGAGGGCTCCACCTGCTCATGTATATTTCTGGCTGATGTGAGAATGATTAGCTATCTGATTAGCTAATTGCTGGTGCTTCCTGGTGGCATGTGACCAGTGCCTGTGTTTGTTCCCCAGGGCATCTGCTTCCTTGATAAACCAGAGTTAGAAGCAAATCAAAGAGCAGCCGCTTGCTAAAGAGGCAAAAGAAAAGAGGCTCTTGAAGCAAATAGGCAGCACCCTCTTTGCAGCCTCTTAACCTTCCTCGCAGGGGAGGGCAGTGGGGTCCCAGCTATGAGTGACAGCTCTCCCCAAATACGTGGAAACAAGTGAAGAAGAAATGATGACCTGCACTGCGTATGTTATTGCTGAATGATTCCCAGGTGAGTTCAGTTAATAAAGTCGCAGACAAATTAAACCACATCCCTCACATCTTGTCATTATTTCTGCATGTCTGGAACAATGAAGACCAAGACTTTTTTTAGGTGCAAACACAGCAAACGGAGTTTTGTATATAGAAAAGCTATAGGGTTGGATCTAAAAAGTATTTGCACAACAAAGCTAACTTAAAATATGTATGTGTTTATTTTATTTGACAGGTATTTTTCTTTTCTCATTATAGACTGTAATGTAGTCCTTCATAGATCAGCTTCTCTATTTTTATTCCAGGCTAATTATTCTAACATTCCATATTTTATCAATATATTTTAGGGAGCATCCTAGTTTCTTCATAAGTTATTTTTTTCCAGATGAAATGTTTCTGCCAGCTTTGACTGTCCCCACCCCCGCCCCGTCCCGGACTGAGGCGATGTTGTTTGGTATGCACTTCATAATAAGCACCCTAGCAGCAGGCAGCACAATGTCCACAAACTTGATATTGCATCGGTCTAAAAAGAGGTCAGAGAGATGATGAGATAAGCTAATGTAAGGAACTTATAAATTTGTAGAATAGCCCTAACAAAATCTGCAACCTTGTGCCAGAGTCGCTGAATGCTTTGAGTCCTATCACACATGCTGAGACTGCTTTTCAAAATCACATTTTACACATATATCATCACTGTCACTATTTACTTTGCGCATACTTTCTGTAGTCATACATATTCTATGAATAACATTAAATATAAACATTTGGTGTCTTACGCTAATGGAGATTGTTTTTGTTTGATTACATATCTCAATCCATTCTTCATCAGAGAATTCTTGATCCAGATCGCTTTTGCACTTGATCTTAGCTTTTATCTCCCCTGAATTTATTCAGCCTAAAAGGATATCAACCACAGATTCTTTTCACGGTCTTTATCCATAATTAAAAGCTAGTATTTGAAGGGAATGAACTCAGGGGTACAAAAATTCCTCAATTTATCTCCCACAGATTATGTCTTATTTGTAAATTTCTATAAATGTGTTGTTTTGGTGTATGGCTTCTATTTCACTAATCTCTCAAAGGGCCTAAATATTCTTTCACTACAAATATCCTTGAGAGTCATCATGTCAAAATCATTCCACAATTAATAGAGGTTGCCTCCAAGGGCCTCGGGGAGAAGACGGCTGTTAATAAGTGGACAAATAGGAGATAGTCTCTGGCCTGCTTTAAAATGCTTGAGGACATTATGACATGTGCTGGCAGGTTAGTCTTTGGTAAATTCTCAAAATCCTTCACATGTGTGTTTCTATGGCACCGGTAAATTCTTATCAATGAGAGAAAGATGTGAGGTCCTGTACTCTTTTCTTATAGCCACCAAAACCAGGAGGCAGATCCATTGATTTACGTGAAGATGGGACTGTATATGAGGTGCTGTCCATAATTATTAGAAAGAAGCTGCTAAATCTTGTTCTTTTTTATCAAGAGACAACAGTTTTGAGGCAAGATAAGGGAGCATATTGTTCTGCTCAATTTTTGAAATGGCTAAGAAGAATTACTGGATATTGTAACAGTTCTGCTCACTGCTCATTTTACCCAAGTTAATACAGAATGTAAATTCTATTTTTCCATTATCATTGCTCAAGCTAGTGGGGAAATGTTTAGTCTGGCTAAGTATAATTTCTCTGCTGGTTTTTTTTTTTTTCAGTTGGAGGGGATATTTTTTAAAAGTTAAATCTATTACAAATAATCCAAAATGTCCTTTCTCCTTCTTTATGTGGGATGGTATCTGGCAATATAAGATAGTTTTTTCTTGAGAACAGTGCTTTTAGACAGTTTAAGAGAAATTTGTATTATCCATTTGTGGCAGAAAAAAATTGTGCATATATGTGATTTTGTAGTTGTGGCTAGAAATATGAGTTATTAATGTATATTTATGTAAGATTGGAACAGATTCTCTGGTTACTTAGTGTGACTTTATTGAGAAGTCATATGGAAGTTTCATATGGAAGATCAAAATCAGCCATAAAATGGGACTGTGATTGTAACCTTAATTATCGAAAGGATATCCCCTCCAGAGTACCATAATCCAGTTTGAGAAGCAGGAAGATGGTTGCTTCCCTATGGGAGTCTGGGAGCGATCCTCTCTCAAAAGCTTGGTGACATAGTCCTGTAAGCCTGATATGATTTCACTTTCAAATGTATTTAAAAATTCTACAGCAAATCCATTGGGGGCATAGGCTTTCCCGCTTTCCAACACAAGTACTGTTTCCTTAATTTCATTCTCTATCCTGGGAATCTGCAACAGTTCTTTCTGCTCTTGTGTCGGTTGTAGCTGCTGCTGTTCCACAGCTGATGAAAGAATTGGATTTTAATGTTTGTTCAGAGGTACGTAAGTTGGCATAATAATTGTGAATAACTGTGATTCTCCAGGGTGAAAAGGAATTTGGCCTTAGTATTTCCCAATTTACTGGGTTAGCTTGGATCATTTCTTCTTTGTTTATCAAACCAACTAACAATGAGCTTACTTAAGGAATGATTGTTAAAAATACACATTTCTTTCTCAGCTTTTTATAAAGGGAGAGAAATACATTTAGAGCTAAATTTGTAGATCTTTCACAAGAAGGTCTATACTCCCGTGCTTTAAATTTGTTGGAAGGGAAACTGTCTTAAGTGAGTAATTCTAGAATCTGTTCTTGTCCCAACAATTTTTTTTAGTAGGATAAATATTTTATTCTGAAAACAAAATATGTGAAACGCTGTGACCCCATGGATCCAATCCTCTCATGCACCCTCCCAATCCTGCTCCAATGAAACAAACTAGTCACAAAAATTATTTCCCAGTTTAAAAAAATGGCCAGCATATGAAGGATTATTTATCCAATTCTCATTATCTTCATTCTTTGCTTTGGGAAGTACTAGACTTTTTCTGAAAATTATTATCAACTGTCATCCTTATCAATAAAATCTATCTGACATGAAAGAAGGCAAAAACGCTGAATCAAAGTAAAACCAGAAAAAGTCAGAGAGGAACTCCCTGAATATTCAGAGAAGATGGGATTCAGTGGAGAAAAATAAGCACCTTCCGTCCTACAATATCTATACAAATTACCAGGGATGAACTAACCTTTGGAAATGCCTATTTATTTCAACCAACTTTTGAGTGCATAAAAGTCTAGCTTAGACTAGAAACAACTGACCTTCAGATTGATAAAGTTAGCACAGTCCCATCCTGAATATCTTTATGAGGTTCTTTGTGAATGCTTAGTCCAGTTCAAGCTTTCCATGTTCCAACTCTTTTTCTTTCACATTGTTGCTAAGTTTTCAAGAGAAGGACTGGTCCATCACAGTTTTGTGATAACTTTATTTTTATCACTCTCAATTAAGCAAGTCAAAGTATAGCTCGCCCAAAAATGCTTTCTGCCTCCTAAGAAGAAGTCGGTGTAGACGCTCGTATTGTCATTTTGCTGAAAGATCTGGAAGATCCCAACATGCTGTCCAGGCAAGGTGCAGAGTAGAAAATAACTTTCGTAATAGTCTGCTCTGACCATTAAGACTGTATTTCTGGACAGTAACAAACAGGTGTACGTTGCTTCTTCAAGCTCTACTTTTTAGTAAGAAAAGCTACAGTATTTCTTTTATCTATTCTTGTTATCTTCTGTTTTTCCTCAGTGCACATTCCTTCAGCTGTCCGGATTTATACCACTGAACAAATTGTCCATCTAGTGTGTTAGGTCTAAATCACCTTTTATCCTTTTCCTGCTCAGACATTGTTTTCTCACTTGTTCACTTAATCTTTTCAAAAGCTACTTACGGACATGATTCAAAAGTTATTACAAAACTTTCCCTGTTTGTTTTGCTTTACTTACAATTTGGTTAAAATGATGATTTTCTGCCTTGAACATTGTTACCAGCACCAATTGCTTTTGGTAATTCAGGCTTTATGACGACAAATGAAGGTCAAAAATTTGATTCTTCTCAACTTCCTACCTCTCACATTGGTTATTCTAATGGTTTGAGTTTAATTGTGGGCATCTAGAATGTCCTTTTTCCTGCTATGCCTTCTTGTAGAAATCATCTTCTGCTTACTCATTTTAAGGAAACATTTTGGAGGAAAGAACTGGCCTCCTCTACCAACAGGACAGAGTGGGAATCTTTGTTTCTTTGCAGGGTTTTCCTTTAAGCACTTTGTGTTTTCCGTTGCTTGTCTCTTCCCTAGCACAAGGAAACTCCAACCCTGTGGATGCTCTCACTCGTTCTCTTGGTCCTGCTGCCAAATCTGGTGCTGCTGCTCATCTTTAACTGTTTTGAACAGAACATCTCTGGCAGCACATTGATTAAGTACAGGAAGCATTAGTGACCAGCAGCTCAGGGCATTGGGTTGTTATTGACTCTGACAGACCAATTTGTTTCTCCTATGTTCATTATTCTACAAAAGGGGCATCAGACAAGGCAATTGAAATGAACAATATTGCCACCTATCTCTTTTTCTGCCTTGATTATGTACAGCCCAGGCTTCAGCTCCAAAGTACACTACGACCTCAGAGATATGAATTGTAAAAATGAAGATAATTAGAATTCCAGACTGGCCCAACTCGGAGCAAAGATAATTAATGCTAGAAGTTCCAAATGAGCACACACATGACAAGTAAATAAATTCAAAATTAGGCAAAAGTTTCTATATTTCTTGGGATTATTAGTGTGTGGTCACAGTGACACTTTGTGTTCATTGCTAGGGAATGCACTCTGCTGAAACGCTGCAATGTGCTGGATTTAACATCTATTATCTGATACGCTCATTAACAATGAGTGACCTAATGCCTGCAGTGAGAAGACTGCAACTAAATTTTAGTAAGGTCAGGAGCTATTTATGAAGCAGCAGCTACCAGACATAAAAAGAAAGCCAAGGAGAGTGTGCCGCAGTTTGAAACATGTACTCACAGTAAAACTAAAATATATATATACCCACATGGTGCGCTGCTACTTCATTTTTAATGCGTGTACCAACATCTTTGTCCTTTGCCATGGAATGGCACGTGACTTTTCCCCACATTCACCTTCTGTCCTTGACTGTCAGCAGACATTTGTTCTGCGTGTCTCCATTCATAAAACATACAGACCTACTAACATGACATTCCTGGGAACAACAGAGATATTAAAATTCCGTAGGAACTGCTCTTAGATGCAGTCAAGAGTTAAAACCAAATGCCATTAACACACTCTGATGCCAATTCCCATCATGATCCATCATTTTTGCTTTAAACTAGCTACGTAGCAGCAGAGAGCATGCCAGTATACAGGAAACTCTGTCTGTGATTGTATCTAAAACTGGAAAAATACTCCAGAGAAGTTTTACTCATTTGATTTCCCTTCCCTAAAACTGCACACAACAAAGATAATTTTTCCATACACCGCCCTTATATAATTATTCTTTCCCATTAGAAATAATGTTTGTTTACGGCCCGTGGCCCTGATTCTCGACTGCCCTGCGTACCCTCCTGTGCCTCTCACCTGTGAGAATGGATACACCAATCTACTTTGACTTTCTGCACTGCTCTGGCAACATGAAGCAGCTGACAGGGAGCCAACCCCAACAAGCCCAGTTAATTCAAGTTTACAGATGCTTTACATCACCAAAGCAGTGCAGCGCAGCCAAAGCATACCAGTGAATCTGGCCCTCCAGCTGTGTGTTGATTTTAAAACTGAAAGTTGCAAAATAAATAGATTATTTGGAATGGGTATTCAATAAAACTCATTTGATTTCCATAAGCTCTTGCAAGGACCTCCAGGCTCTGACAGCAGATTTGATTTTCTTCCTGATCATTTAAACCCAGATGCTGCTTTTGATGGATGTGATGCATACGTATGGTGGAGTCATGAGCCACACACATCTCCCTGCACTTTACAAAACCAAGGCAAAAATATACCTACCTTTAGTCTTTTGAAAAAGATTGACAGTAATTTACAGAGTGCCCTTGGGTATAGTTAAGATGTGTAGGGTAGAATCCTCACCAATCTGAAGGTGATAGTTAACCCTGGCTGGATTCCCCTGGCTTCCAGTAGGTTGGGATTTTCTTACTGCACTCCTAGACACTTTGAGTTGGGCCACTTCTGCAAAGTGAATTCTTCTGCAAAAATACTAAAGATACAGTCACAGCCTCCCTAACTTGTGGAGCAGATTTGCCATTGGACTGGAGCAGGACTTTCCTGCCAGTGAATTCCCATTCACCAGAGGTTTCTTTTCTGGAGGTGCAATGGACTTTCAGGCTGCACAACTCAGTGAATATAGTAGTTTGTAAAAACCTATAGCAGAATACTTGAAAAGTATCCAGAATATTTACTAGGTGAGTTTTTTCAAAGAATAGCCTTAGCTATCTACCCAACTGACCTTACTAAACATTCTTTTAAGACAGATGGTTTAATTAAAATACCTGTAAGTAAAATTCTAACTTACAGAAAATTGTTAAGTTGAAAATTTACTGGTGGGCCTATGTGTCCTGAAAGGTCTGTGTGTGTTTCTCTGGGAAATCAAAGAAACCTTTTAAACATCTGGGATGAAACAGTCTGTACGCTACTTCCATCCCCCAAATTCTCACCGAGATGTGAGTGGATTTGAAAGCATTAAACAGCACTCAACAGCAGAGGATGTACATTTTATTACTTCATAGAGATCTACTTATTACATGAGAGATGGCAAAAGTGGTTTAAAAATATGTGAAATCAGTGTGTTTCATTAGTAAAACAACAATTAGCGCAGTTATTATTCTTGCTTTTCTTTTAAGCTTCAGCAGCATTGTTTGTGCTACTCCTAAAGCCCAGCCATAAATCTCAGAAAGCCTGCTGACGAGGTCCAAATCTGCTGTAAGAGTAACCCTGGCCTTTACAAAAACAAAAGAGGACCTTAAAATTTGGGGTTTTATGTTTGTTTGTTTGTTTGTTGTTTGTTTGTTTGTTGGTTTGGTTTGGTTTTTTTGTTTAAATGAACAAACTGTGCACTGGTTGTTATGACCTTGGAACAACGGAGCGGTACTCCATTTGTACCAGCCTGGGTGCACATGCACAATACTGTTTCTCCCTGCTGTGCCTATCTGCCTACAGTGTTAGGAAATTTACAGGTCTCTTTCTGGTCGTTTTAGAGGGGTTTGGCCTTGTTTTTTCCTCGCAGTATGTGAGTAACTCCCGTGGACTTCAGTGAGGGTTATTCATAACCTACCGCAGGAGGATAGGGCTGTGCTGGCCGCTCGGAGGGCTGCAGTCCCAGATGTGGCCAGCTGCTCTGTGCCATGGCTGCCTCTGCCCACAGGAGATGCCAGCAGAACCAGGGCCAACATGCTAGGAGGACCAAAGGCCACCCTGGCTGACATGCACCTATATAAGTGACAGAGAGACAGACAGACAGATGTCTTGAAAAGCAGGAGGCAGCTGGGGGCAGCAGAAGGGAAAATAGTGTCTTAGCAAAAGCAGCTTTTGGGTCAAAAGAGACACATAGCATTATCCAGTCATGTCATACACCAGGCGGCTGGGAAGCTGATTTATCACAGAATGGTGTGTTTTGAGATATCCCAATATGTCTACGTAGAAGGAATGCCAGCCCCAGCTGCTGCTTTAGAGGCTGGCTGTGTGCCATTTAACTCTTGTCAATCAAAATCCATAAATGGCAGAAGGAGGTGGGGAAGAGGAAGAAAAAGGGTAGTGGGAGAAAGAGTAAACCCTGGAGGGAGGGAAGGAAAGATCTGTAGGAATATGTGATATACAGAGTGAATGTGAAAAGGCTAATATACCACCCAGAGCCCCTCCTGATACAGCAAGCCTTGTGTTCGGCTTCATTTAAAATTCTTACTCACCCTATATGCACTCCAAAGCAGTGTTTGCTGGTCATTTTTGCTGCTATTGCTTTTAGGTTTTTTCAGTTTTGGTTCATGAGCTGAGCGAATGTAACGGAAGTGATTTTGATGATTTTTTAAAAGCAATCATAAAAAGGGTCTTTTATTTGAACTCCACACCTGTAATCAGATCTCTGAGGATCATTACCCCTCATATCTATGGATACAGACACTCCTATATGAAATTGTAATTTTGAAGAAGTAGGGGTCTTTTGAATTCTTAGCAAGGTAATGCAAGACAAAGAGGGAGAGGAGA
>NW_009231191.1:12341-48410 GCF_000690835.1 Fulmarus glacialis | reverse complement strand
CCTGACACGTCAGCCAATTGTTCACCCAGTGTGTTATGGACTTCTCTAGCTGTGTGCTGGACATTTTGTCCAGGATACTGTGAGAGACAGTATCAAAAGCTTTGCTAAAATCCCAAACCACCACATCTACTGGCTTCCCTTGGTCAACTAGATGGGTGACCTTGTCATAAAAGGAAATTAAGTTACTTTAAACAGGACTTTCCCCTTGTGAACCCGTTTTGCCTATGACCAATGACTTCATTGTCTCTGAAGTGTTTTTCAATAAGTTCTAGAATAACCTTCTCCATAATTTTACTAGGCTCCAAAGTGAGACTTGCAGGCCTGTAATTACCAGGGTCTTCCTTCTTACCCTTCTTGAAAATTGGGACAATATTGTTAATATTGTACTCCAAAAAGAAGTGAGAATAATACTTGGTTGTCTTCATATCTTAATGTCCTATTTTACAATGTAAATGGAAAATGATCAAGGATAACAAGAAAGCCAACATCAGATATATGACACTGGGATGGTTAAGAGATTTAATAGCAGTGTATCAATGGGTCAAGTACTTTTATTTTCCTTTATATCAGACATGTAAAAATAGCATGTGGTGGGTAGATTTACCCAGAGTGTTCACTAAGAGGCAGAGATTTTTCAGTCAGACTTGGGGATTCATAAATGCAGCCACTTCTCTTTTGGCCGTCTTTTTGGTTGCTGCATAATTGGAGCGAACCTTTGTTTCGTCTCAATATGCAATGCAGATTTACTTTCCCTGATGCCCAAATAGTCAGTCATGCCCAAAAAGCAACACCATATTTTTGCTTTTCCCAGAGGACACCACATGAGGTAGAATATTACTCCAAAGATATTTTAGTACTTCATAGTCCTAAATTCTAGTAATGGAAATAGTCTCAAGAAAATTAATAACTTATTCAAGCGATTCAAAGTTTAGTTTCACCAACTATGGAGGTAATGTTCAATGCTGAAACAGTGGCTATTAATATTATTATGTGAATTGCTGCTTCTGATGTTTGGTCAAATACTCTTTACCCTTGCAAAACTCAAAGAAAACACATCTACCTCAAATTTGTGATTAACTTGCTTTTTAATGTAATAATGAGAACTATTATTACTGTTGTTGATACTATTATTATTATAGCCTTGAAGATAACCTTGGCTATCTTTTGGCAGTCTTTTCACTGCTTTGCTCTAATTTTGGTCTAATATTTTGATTTTATTTATTTGAAAAAGAGAGCACCTCCACAGTTGAACTCATTCACACAGGTGAGTTCAGCTTCCTGAATGAGTGATAGAAAATGAATGAAACTTCAGTCATTATTGATTATGACTTAAGTTTGTGTTCTAATTTAAATTTTTAATCTTTATTTCTTGAATAACAGAGGAGGAGTTATTTCTTGTGGCAGTTATTTTGTCTAACTAGTCATCGAAACTTTAATGGCAGTCAAAATCTTCAAGATTTATCAAGAGATGTGTTAAAATCTGGCCTACTATTCCTTATTTCTTTAGATAACGTTTAATACTTTACAATAAACTACCACTCTACTCTTAAAAGCCTGAAACAAATCTCACCAATGTTAATTATTTGCAGCTGAAATGGTAGAATCTGCATGAGAAAAGTTCTTTCAATCTCTCTTTCTGTTCTTCTCAAGCGACCCTGTAGATATTGTTGCCCCTTACAAATCTGCGTGAAATTTGTGTCGGTCATCTGTGGTTAGCATTCTGCTCCCTAGAGGCTACGCTTGTATGTCACGCAAGGTATTTATCAATAGCAGTTTAGATGTTGTTCCTGCTTAAACTGGTGATATGACTTGCATAATATAAATTGCAACAGTATTTCTTAGCTTCACAAAGAGTATTTTGATATTGTATGGGTACCTGAAGAAACAGAGGTAAAGGGAGGAAAAATGTGATAGACCAATTTCTCAACTGAAACTCAATCTCTGCTGGTTACTTTCTGCCACTTTTTACAAGAACTAAATAAATAAATTGTCACACAACAGGAAACGTTAATTTCCAGGTAAGGTGAGGTCATCGGTGTCATGTTAGCATGCAGTGGATCTGTCCTTAATATCAGGTTCAATCAGTGAGAGAAATTACATTTCTCCAGTGGGAAGCAGCATCATTTTTGCAGAAAGCTGTCTGTACAGAAGCATGGGAAATTAAAGAGAAAAACTGTTATTATGTAGTCGTACCGCTAATGATGAATATTCAGTTATAATACTGAACAGTTCCACTAGGATTATGTGGGACTACAGACGAGATTATGTGTTTGCTGTGATTTGCAATTGATCTGTATTCAGGTTACATTTGGTTGAATGGAGACAGTGGTAGATAAGGGTGGTAGACTGTGTCTCTGACTGAGAAAGGACTGAAGGACAGACTTGTTTCCATGTAGACACACACATTTTTTGAGAACTACAGAAGTTAAGAGTTGGGAAATTACATCTTTGAATGTAAATTCATCCCACTGTCAGTGGAGGACTGCTGTATAGCACTTTTTCAGTCCTGCTGCCCAGACAAAACTGTACCACTCCAAGCAACAGATCTCCTTCTGCTTCTGGAGAGAAAAGTTCTTCTATCCCAACAGGAAGCCTATTGCAAGGAAATTTCTCCTGAGATTCAAATGTTCCTTCTCTTGAGTTAATCCCATTATTTTTACAAATAACCCAGCTCATTTTAAATAATTCATAACTTTTTTTTTTATTATTGTCCTTCAGATCTCATAAACTCTTACTGTGGAAGAATATTAAAGAATATGGTGTACAGAATAACTTCAATGACAGAAGAAGATAGACTAAATGACACAAGGAGTAGGCCATTCAGGTCTCTTATTTATGCAATTCACTGCCTGAAAATGAAAAATTGTTTCATAGCGAAAGACTTCTAATCCAGATATCATGTCTCTGTCTTAACATTGATTTAGCAAAACAGTTCTTAAGCAAAAATTTATCTCTTCATCTTAAGTGATTAAAATATAATCAAAATTATAATGTAAGCATAATTTAGCTGTAATAATAATGAAAAAACCCCAGATCTGGAATTGTAAGCAAAGACTATGAAACAAGGATGTATTGGATTAAAATGGGATATAATATTACTGTAACAATGACTCTAGGAAAGGATGCGTCGTTTCAGACAAATGCCAGCAAATGATGATATGATCTCATGGCTGCATGTGACATATATCAGCTTATATGACAAATTATAACATTACAATTTACAGAAGCCTGCTACTAGTGGTGGGATAAAATGTTCCCTGTAGCCAGCTGGCATCTGCAACAAAGCTGTATGAGTATGTACTTCTGCTGTTTGTTCCTTTAGAGGGTAAGAGATTATAAGTGTTCAGGCACTAATTGAGAACTCATTTAGACCTTGCTTTTTTTCTTTGTGACCCAGGTGCCCTCTTTTAGACAAAAATATTCAAAGAGAAATAATAATTTCAAAAATGTAAAAAAATTACCCGCGTTCAGACAACCTCTTGCACAAGCATGTGCATGTGTGAGGGTTACAATAGAAAATACTTCCATTAGGACAGTTTTACATTGGCAAGGGAGTATATTGTATTAACAATGAAATTTTTTTTGTCATAGAGAGAAATATGGATGTGTTTGCTTTGGTAAGAAGGGAGATGAACAATCCATGTATAAGTAACAAGATAATGCAAGAAAGTTTGTTAATTTTTTTTGATGAAATAACTTTGGACCTCAAATATTAGCTACACCTTTTAGGTTTAAGAAAATCCACCCAATTTTGGAAACAAAAATCAAGACCAAGGCCCAAGCCAGGTGGGTGAAGAATGGCCAAAGAACTGACTGCATGTGTAAAATATGATCATGATGTTACTACTAACCACAGGTGAAAAAGGAGCTGAAAACTGGTCAGTGAAGCAAGCT
The DNA here is from genome assembly GCF_000690835.1 of Fulmarus glacialis. Lineage (NCBI taxonomy): Eukaryota > Metazoa > Chordata > Aves > Procellariiformes > Procellariidae > Fulmarus > Fulmarus glacialis. The sequence continues at coordinate 44,516 of NW_009231191.1, read as the reverse complement.
AAAATATCGATATCGTGTCTAGAACTCTCAGTAGGACTGATTTCCCATTGGCCTTTACCATTCAGCATATAGGTAGCATGGAAAGGTTTACCTTTTTAAGAGAACTGATCTGAAGAGGTTTTGTTGATCATCACTATGTGGGAACTAAAATTTTCCCAAAGTTTGGCAGACAGCAGTTTGCAGTGCTCTCAAGACCTGTGACGTTGTATGATGTCTGTAAGAAGTGAGCCAGTATCATTAACCTTTCCTAAATTCCCTTGGCACAAAGAGGTGCATTGTGTTTCACAAGAATAACTTTTATCATGTCCAACAAATATTTGTCTTATATTAAACTAGGCAAGTCTGAAGATCTTTCCTCACTCCTTGTTACTTAGCCCACAAAGTCTATTTTCCTCAGACACGCTGCCCAGGGAATGATAGTGATAAAGACACAATTGAATCCTAAAGATTCTTTATTCACTGTATTTGCTCATGTTGTTTCCAGTCATGGCAGTTCACAAAACAATGGGCTCATAGAGGCCCCAGTAAAGCCCCCACTCCACTTAAAGAAGAATGGCAGTTTATCCAAGGCACTAATTCATGCCTTTCCGTGCCTCTCCCCAGTGATCATGTTCCTTCAGAAATGCTGTTACTATTTAAACCGCATATTGCTTTTAACAAGGCAAAGTTCCTAGGGAGAGGTAATATTTCACTACATTTCCAGAGGTATTTGGGTAAGGAGAAGGGGAAAAAAAAAAAAAAAGCAAATATACCTTTTTTCAGGCTTATAGCAATTATACCTGTCATAGCCATTTTCAAGAAGGAGCACATAAGCACTTGGAACCACAAAAAGAAAAATTGTGATAGATACTACATTCTGCAAGACTTTCCCAAACCGCAAAAAGCCAAGCAGCCTCTGTCCCTGACAGCTGCTCTCACGGGTGAGTTAAGAGCATTGTCCCAGCTGAGACAGTGGAAAGCCCTGAGCAAAAGTTCAGCAATACGCTGGCATTTCACTGTTCAGTGGGGGAGCCTGTTGTTCTTGAAACACTTCCAGTGACAATATCAGATGGTGCTTCTTCCCCTATGAGCTGAGTCAGGTATGGTAAATCATCCCCAGAGCCTGATTTCTCAGGGCATAATCAGTTTCTTTCGTATTACTAATTTTGTTTCAGAAAACTCAAAACGTTTTTTATGCACGCAACCATCAGGGACTTTGTAAGCCTCTTTGTGCATTACTGACTTTCCCAGTAAGGTCTTTTAATCTAGTTGATTTGATTGAAATTAAATAAACTCATTTTACAGAGACTATATGTGATAATGTTGGTTTCATGTAAATTAGCTAGCTAGCTAGCTTAACCCCTAACACTCCTCTATGTGACACTATGTTTCCAGATCTTTGAGTAGTAATAGTTTGTGTGATACTAATGGTATATACACTTGAATAACTTAAATGGAAGATAAACGAAACACTTCTATCCTCTTTCCTTGCTAATCTTAACCCCCTAGCTGAGGGTACTCACTGTTTTGTCTTGAACATGCTCTGTAAATTAATTATATGCATGTGTAATATCCCAGGAAAATGGTTTCATTATTTCAATATTTGCTGTCTTTCAACTCTGAAAAGGCTCTCCCCTTCCTTTTCTTGGAAAATAAGTATGAGACGTTAGTCTATTTGCAATGTTTTTCTATCTTAATTTTAAGCTGGAATGGAAAATGGCTTGCATCTGTTGCAGAAGTCAAAACTACAACAGCTAAGACTTCTTTGTCTTATGAGAGCAGATTAATTTCAGATGAGTTTATTGTGAATGCAAAGACATGTACAATAAAAGAAAAAAATTGTATAATCAACAGTTGAAATGTTGAGGAGGCACTAATCGACACATGATCTTTTCTACCCTCAGGCATTCATGGTACTGTCATTGGTGCTAACAGGATGCTTTGTTCATTCATTAAGGAAAAATAAATCCATAAAGCATTAGCAGTCATTATCCTATATTAGTCCAAAATGAATAGTAACAGAAATTAAAATTGCCTTATGCTTTTCTTTCCCCCAAATGATGTACATCTTTGGTAGGAAACACAAGTAATACAGGGGCAACCATGCATAATCTAATTCAGAATACCAGGTTGTATATGAGTATGCTTGTTTTTCTGGTGAGATGTGCTTTGTTTTAATGATCCTATTCTACAATCCCACACTTGTCAGGATTTCTGCAAAAATGGTCTGTTAGTTTTCATATCACATATGCATTGTTTAATTTTGGGAAAATCTCCTTTGTTATAGCCAACATTGTAATGCCAATATTTAAAAGTCAGCTTCTGTCTATTGTAAGAAGCAGTTGCTACCTTTGTTGATGTGCAAGAAATTTGTATCCACAGAACAAAAACACATGACTTCGAGTGCCTAGAAAATGAAGGTTAGAACTGACTTCACTACCTACAGATAAGGTTCAGAGATCTTCTAAAACACATATCTATATAGTTTACATTAATACTGGACATGATTAAACAAGGCTATAAAGGAAAAATTATTCTTGCATAAGAAAAAAAAGTACATCAGTATTAAGATCACCATGGAAGCAGAAATTATGGTCATTCAAACCTTTAGAAATTATGAACATTTCAGCATTTTCAGCTTCGGCCTTGCCTCTAACAGCATCCTTATGCTGTCACGATTTTGAGATCCAGGCTGTTCTCAGGTGAGTGAAATTTCTCACCCAGGAACCTGGCTCAGAAGGCCCGTCTTTTTTGCTTCCTTTATAATATACTGGGGCAGGCAGGCGGCATAGGTGCTAAATAGAGAGTCTCACACAGGCTTCTCAATGGCTTTACTCTTTGACCAGCTGCTTTATTCTGTGAATGTATGTCAGAGGCCTGGTTCGGAGCAGCCTAACTTGCCCAGGGACAGACATCATGATTGCACTTTGAAAAAAGAAGGAAAAAGGTTTCATTTATCTATTAACTCTGTAATTTCTGAAAGCCAGCTTGCCTGACTCCATCTTGTCTCCTACTGTGCTTAGTCCAGTCAAAATCTACCTGCTAGCAAGGGACTGAGTAGGGACATTTGACATTTGCTTTTTGGATGAGCCATCTCCAGAATGGATGTGCTAAAGAAGGCATCCAATTCCTGCTAGTGCTCATTTTCTCCTGGGAAAGATACCTATTCATACAGGAATATTTCCAGCCTTACCTTGCAGTTCTGGTTAAGTGGAATATTGTTGTGCACACGAAGTGTAGTTCAAGTAACTAAATTTCATTCTATTATTGTTGCATAGTTCTTATGTGCCTTTTAAGATAGAAGCTGGGGCTCAGGGCTGATCACGAAGGACAGTAACGATAGTTTGAACATCATGCAGACTGTGCCTGATTACCATAATGAGTCACTGCTATTAGTAGGCTCAGTGTGGGAACCCCTGAGTGAACAGATACACAAGGTTATGAGCAGCTTAGTTCATTTTGCATGAATAATATGAATATTCATTAGAAGTGGTTTTTTTAGATAAATACACAGTATTTACAGAAACTGAAACAAACTTTGCAGGAACTAACATACAGCTAAGAAAAATTTGTCTTATTTATCTACTTGAGAAAAAGTTATATTAAGTGTTTAAGTGACCTCACTTTGTTAAGTGACTTACCTGGACAGTCATAACTTCTTTGAACATTGAATATTTGACTGTTTATAGATTTTTTCCTAGTTAATTAATCAGATTGGTATTCAAAAATACATATTTTAATTAACTTTCCGTAATAAAAACCAAACCTTCTAAGATTTTTTCCTGGACCAAATTTGTCAAATATCATTCTTTATTACAGTCTAGGACTAGAATTCTTTTTTTTTTTTCACCCATCTAAAAGCAAGCTTTTGATCTCAGTTAATCAAGCCTACTCCAACTACAGTCAGTATGATAGAAGAGTATTTCTACAGAGGGACTTGTCCTGTCCTACAAAAGATACAATAAACTGTCTCTGGTGTGTTTGCTCCCTCCATTGCTGGAAGTGATCTAGATGGTTAGTCTGCATGCTTTTCTACCTTTCAATTCTTTATATTAAATGTAATTAATGCTAACTAAAGTGCTCAGCTTTCTGTACAGTTAAGCATGTTTTCACCCCTTTCTTGTTTTGTTTATTAAAGATGTTATACAGTGCTGCTTCATGCTCTGCATTTGACTAGAAAGGTCCAGGCAAAAGAAGAGTGTAATTTAACTAGAAAACTAGATTTCATGTTTTGGAACCCCAGTCCTGAAAATTTATTCTAATAGAGAGCAAGTGAACATTCCTATTGCATCTATAGGTTCAAGTTGCATACAGCCTTCTAAAATTTATTCAAAGCTTTTCCTCTACCAGATGAAAAGTCTTCTTCTGTCTCTTTTTGCTGTGAATAGTTAGAACAAATTGTCTTTCACAATGGGTATACATTCAAGCACTGTTGGAACAGAAAGAAAAACTTGCAGAACCCTGTGGACCTTGCACAAGGTGTTAGTAAAATATCAATTTTACCATCACAGAAAATGTCTGAAATAGTCTGAATCTCTAGCCAAATCAAAGTGAACATCAGGTATCAGGATTAATGATTTTTGTGAGCATCCTTCTGTGCTCATTAACACAAAATCAGATCATTAGTAAGAATTTCTGTACTCCTTGCCTAGCCTCCTTCTCTTCTGTGAATGGCACTTGTCTTTTCTCAGCAATCCAACTGACACTTAAAAGGGCTTCTTATGGGGGAATTAATAGAGCTAAATTAGGAAGTTGTCCTGGGAAATACTCTGTGGAGCATTGCACTCTGAATCCTTGCCAGCTAAAGTGATAATATTGTAAATTTAGGATGGCAAAGAAAGTGTGAGCCACAAGAAGTTTGGAAAAGGCTTCAGCTGAACTATTTAGCCTTGCAGAGAAAGGTGATAACTGCACTCTTGTTATGTGTATCAGCCTGTTAAAATTTATTTTTGTGCTTTAAAGGATGATACCAGGTACACTGAGCCCCAAAACAAATACTTTCTGTAAGAAAACAGAAAGACAGAAACAAACCAACACTCTGCTAAGTCCAAGATTCAAAATGTATTGAGTTTGATTTTTGAAGAATAGAACTCCATCATAGAAAAGAAATGGTCAACAGAAATGGCGAAAATTAATTTAACATTTTACCCCTCATTTGTAAAAAAAATGAAGTAGTAACTTAACAAGGGATTTTTGATCATTCTTAGAGACCAGGAATTCTTCCTTTTTAAATGACTGTTAAATATTGAACAGCCTCTTTAAGTTAAAAGAGAACCTCTGTTTGTTTTTCTTCTGTGTTTTCGGTTTCAGCTACTCTTCAGTTCATGTTTATGAGGTTTGTTACTAGCTAGTTCATGAGAACTTTTGTCTCAGTGTTTAAAAACATGAGAATTGTCAACCAGGAGCATTTTCAGCATCTGCTTTTCACAGCTGATGTCCTCTGGTTCCATAACTTTATTTCCCTCAAACTCCCTGTTGACCAGGTTTCACGCTGTGGTTTGCTTGAAAATTATGGATTATTCACACTCTGAGTGGGACTCTGGGGACTTGTATTTTTGTGCACACGCTCATATCCACTGCAAAGAAAAACCTCCATTGACTCTAGTAATAAATCACCATATTACAACCATCAGGGCATTTAATTTACAACTCAAATCAATTGGGACTTGCTGATGCTAGACAGTAATATACTGTCAGTTTAAAAAACTGGATATTGCAGCTCAATGTGGGATGGGCTGTCAGTCAGCAGAGTGACAAAGCGACAATTTATGGTTTGTAAAAATCCAGCAGATAAATTACAAGAAAAATGCACTTTGACTTAAGCAGCACACTGTGTGGAATATGTTTTTGCTCAAAGCCCTGGATAAGGTGAGAGAAAATTACCTCTATTAAATTGAAATACGTTGCTCTCTCTATTATACATTGGTTTAAAGGACCTGTTTAATGTTTGTGACGTTTAAAGAAATGTAGTAAAACAAGATGTATGTAGTGGACATTGTTCTTCGGTGATGTAGGGACTTCTCGAGTAGTCATCTAATGTAGGTCTGTATAACTTCGCTGAAGCTCACCTGAGCTGTATGGAAGGGTGGTAAGCGCAATGCAGTGGGTGCAGGGTGGAGGGAATCCATGCTGCTGCTATGGCACTGAAATAGCCATGAGTTTATAAGAAACAGGACACTTCTTAGTGTTAAAGAAACATGAAGAAGATGGGAGAGACAGACCCCTGCCTAGACAAAGCTAGGGGTCAAATGTCATAAAGCTAAAAAGGAGAACAGTGTCTCTGGAGTATCTTCACAGCCTGTGTAAGCAAAGCAAAAAGTGAATTGAGAACCCATTAGGGTCCATCTGAAAAAGGTTGAATTGAAGTAAAAATACTCTTACACATACGGCTTCTACTTCCACTGCACCCTAGCTTTTGACAAGAACCATAAATAATTTTTTATTTTCTGATGGGGGTGGAGGGAGGTTGTGTTAGTTTTGGGTTTGGTTGGGGGGAGGGGGGGGGAAGTTGTTTGTTTGGTTTTTTAGCCCTTGTGGAAGTGTAAAAACAGCTTTTAAAAAGTTGCAAGTTTTCTCCACATCAAAACTGGTCAATCCTGAACAAATGGCTTCAGCCATTAAATTAACATGTGAGTTTATTTTCATGAAGTTTGCCACCTTTTCCCTCTTCATAAACAATTTTGAAAGAAAAGAATTTATTTGCAAGTACATTCATGACAAGGTAAAATGTTGGAAACATTAATTCATATGGCATGCAAATTATGAATTACGTATCGTGCATACGAACCATTCTTTAACCTGATTTGCAGAAAGTGAACTGCTGTAAATAACCTACAAACAGGAAAAGGATGCAAAAATGTCAAATTCCACCTAATTTGTATATTTTTAAACAAAGAGTGATATAGTTGACTTGAAAAATCAGCAATTACATAGAGAGGGTAATTTTACCTTACCTCTTGGAATATACATGATTCATACCCTAAACACATATTCTTCTGTACTGTACACTTTTAGTGCTGTTCTGGTCTATTGCATGCTGTAATTAACAGGCATTCTCTTTTTTAGATTGAATTCTACTGCCTCCAAAAGCTATTCGAATATGAAGTCCCTTACCACACTCTCCAAACAAGAGAGTATTAAAAAGCATATCAAACAATTATTGCCTTATGCCCCTTCACTGTAAGTCAATTCTGACCCCTAGGGGCATTTAGTTTCTAAATTTGAACAGGAAGGTTGTCATTTTGTCCTCATATCCTCTTAAGATTTGGCCATTCTGCTGAAATTCTCAAGGCTGATGACAACAAACATGAATGTTTTTTATATGAATTGTTTCTGATATGACTGATGGTCACGAAAAGCCACCATATAAAAGTTATAAGTGGCATAGGAATTACATTAATTCTTTCAACCCAAGAATATTGCCATTATTTACACTCTATGACATGGCAAACTATCTAGCTGTTATTCATTCATAATCTTTATGCAATTTTTCCCCCCCAGAGGTCATGAATCCTAAAGATATTTAGATTGTTATCCTAACTGTATATATAGGTACCCAAGGCTCAAAAAATCAAATAAATTTTTAATAGTCTTACAGTGACTCAAAGAAAAGTGAAAAAATGTGTCATCTGACTATTTCTAAGTCCAACAGACATTTTTCTGTCATGAAATGGATTGTAATTGATGGTATTCTTCAGTAACTGATAAAAAGATCTTCATTCTTCAAAGACTTAGTTATATAGAAGTCATGATAAAGATGTAATCCTGAAGCTCTTGAGGTCCAGTAATTCTATGTTAAATCTTATAACTCTTTTTTATGCATTTAGTATTCCCTGAATTCAGAATTAAATTCTAATGTGTTCTACCCAGGGGACAGTCTTGTATTTCTAGTGAAGACAATTCTTGCTGGAAAAATACCCTGCTGATGTCAGAAATTATATTTTTGAGTGTCTGCATTAGTTTTAAATTATTTTAAAATATATATTCAGTGTTCTATTGTGGAGGAAAAAAAACAACCCAAACACATTCAACAAATTGAAATTAATCAGAGATACCCAAGATCCCAATTACATTGTTTGGCTCTTCTATTTTTTTCTTTTTTTTTTTTTTCCTTTTTCTTTTTTTTTTTTTTTTTCCCCTTTTTCTTTTCCTTATTCATCTAGGTGAAGATTTCTATCAGATGTGTTGGAATATAGTCATTAAGAGTTAAGGTTTAAAAAAATCCAGCTTCACATCAATACTGGTCCTTTCCGTTGTGAAATTATTTTTTCCACCTCATTTAATGATAGAAACTTGGCAATCATGATGAACTTTTATTTTATTTTTAACTTCACTTCTGGTAGATGCATGTGTGAAAGACTTCTTGAAAATTACAAAGATGTTTTTGTTACTTACTATGCAGTAGTCTGCTGCTATTTAGTGTGCAGTAGGATGCTACTATAACAGTACGAAACTTTTGATAATTCATAGGTGAGTTCTCAGAAGATGGGCTAACGGCTGGTTTTGTGCTGGAGATACGCTTACACTGTAGTACATTTGCGTCTGTGATCTTTTAAGAATCAGGATTCCAAATCAGGACCCCAAACGCTTCCTAGGATTTATGAGTATTTCTCCCAGCCCATGCAGAGCTTTTTGCACACAGTTGGGCCTTTTCAACAATCAGCCAAATGGGGCAGATAGCCCAGGCTGGCTGTAACGAGCTTGTTAAGGGGTGTTATAAAGGGAGCATGAGGAGAGGATGGGGGTAAGACAGAGGGAGTGCAGGTTAGCTTAGTTTGGAGGTGAGTTATTGGGCTTTGTAGGAAGCTGTTTCACATCCCTCTCAGCTACCATTGCATGGCTTTGTTTTGTAAGAATGTACCCAGGAGTATGTTCTTTGCCACAGAAGCCGTACCATGTGAGAGCAGGTAAGTTGTTTGCTTGTAAAGCCTTTGGGGAAAAAAACAGAAGCCTGAAGTTATAAAATGGGATCTATCTGTCATGGAAATGGCCTCGGTGATGGTGGTTTGGTTACTGCAAGCACAGATTCACAGTTGGGAGAGTGATGTATGCTGTACTAAAATGGTGGGACTGTTGGAGTATCATAGGTTGATGAATTGATGCAAGTTGTTGAAAATGATAAAGAAAAACTGTCTGTGACAGAATATAATGAAAGGTGAAAAGGTCATGCCTTTGTTTGATAAAGTAAAGGCGTATCTCCTGTCAATCAGTTGGCTTTTCTCCTGCTCATTTTGTCTACACCAGGTATACTGTAACTTCCTCATGGTTGCATAGCAACTGGACCCTGAATATATTAGTGTTTAGCAGCAATTATAGTTTTGCTGAAATTGTTTCAACAGAAATAAATCTTTTCTGCCTTCTTTTCCCCCTCCCCTGGTTTTAGTGTGTTTGCCAAGACCGTGGCTTTCTGAGGAAAAATAGCTATCAGAAAAGGAATTGAAACAAGCAGTTTGTGTATCACCTCACTGGTAAAGCAGGTCTGTTACGCTTTGTCTATAAGCAGTCAATGTGTAATGCTTCCTAAAGGACGAGGGTATGGGCTCCAGTCACTTGCTTAGCTCTGTATACAGACAAACATTAACTGTACAGACCAATTAAAAATCACCTGGACATCTCTGAAGACTGCTGTTTCAAGTATCAAAGCTTTTACATCTGGAATTTATGAGGTGGAGGGCATTAGTAACTGATATTGTTGAACTATCAGCTGTCCATGGAAACAAAAGGCTTTCCAGTGTCTGTGCATAATGGTGAATTTTAAAATGGAAAAGTGCACTGCTAATATGTATTACACTATCCTCTAGTTAGATTCTGTAATGTAAAAATTTGCATTGTGGAGGCGTAGTCTTTCTCCTTAGTGGATACAACTTTCATTACATTTTGAGTTGTTTACAGTTGGACTCTTAATAAAGCTGTCATGTTATGGATGAGACAATCTCTGCCATAAGCTTTCATCTCTTCAGCCTTCTACTGCTCAAAAACAGTGTATCATAAGGCTTATTTAAACTTTTAACCTGAAGACTTAATTGGCCTGCATTTTTCTCTAGATTCCCTGCATTGCCTTACTTAAGATGACAAGCATCTCAGTGAGCTAGGTTGAACAGTATTTCTACAGTTCTATTTACATCTCTTCTGAAGTTTTTTTCACTTATGGAAAAAACAGTATTAAAAACCGTTAGGATCATTTTACAGAAAGGAAAAATACATATTTACTAGTAGTCTTTGCATAACACAAGGAAAACCAGAATAAAATATTTTAGCATCACTTATTTACCTGGTTATCAGTAAGGGATTATTTCTCTGAATTGGCCACTAAATAAATTACAAATTCTTATTTAGAGTATTTCACCATCTTTTCTAAAGGATATAGCAATACTTTCAGGTTGTAAGTTAGAAAAGGAAATTTTCTACTACAGTCAGAATAAGACAACAGTAGGAGGTTTTTTGTCTGCTTCCAGTTAGCAAACTGTGCTAAATATCTCTATTGCTGGAAAATTGCTTTTCAATAAAATTAGCAACATAATTTGAACTGAAGGAGACTACTGGTGTAACTTACTAATTACTGGAGTGCTTTGTCATACCACCTTTAGCATGACTTCAGCAAGAAAATATATTTCCCTCCCTTTCCCCTCCTTCCATTAGGAATGAGCTTGATTAGCACTTAGAAACACAATAAATAATATTTAAGTCAGCTTGTTCATCTTTTTCAGTGATTAGAATTTGAGTAGAAAAAGTTAAGGTGAAAAAAAAGTTGGCAACATGTCTGGAACCTTTCTTATTTCAAAATTGATTGATACTACTACTGCATAGAATCATAGAATAGTTTGGGTTGGAAGGGACCTTTAAATGGTAGGGTTGAAAGGGTGGAGATGAATGCCACAATACATCTCAATAAAATGGTGGGGTAACTAATGAATAAGTAGCAAAGGAGCTGTAAGTGTGCTCAAGTAAAAGCAGACATATCTCTTGTTTTGGTTCGTTGGTGTGTATATATAAGCTTGAAGGAAAATTCAAATCTCTAGTAGCAATAACACACCATTTTGTCTTCAGTTCCAGTGTTCTACAACTGTGCAGAAGGGAGTCCTGCTACCTGAGATTACTTAGAACAATACAAAAAATATGCTGTAAACATGAATTGCAAATATGATTATTCTCCAATTAAAAAGGCATTTTTGATGTCTTATTCCATAACCACACCACTTCTGCAAAACCTGCTAAAATGAAGTGTAAACATTAAATCCAGGTTAAAGAACTCCCATAGGAAATACTTTTCAAGAGACACTCATGCCTTAAAGAAAAGGCAATATATCACAGTGAGGAGCAGAGATCAAGATAGACTAATCAGGGAGACTACTAAGTGGATTTTGTGGGCTCAGAACAACAACCTTGCCTTTCTGTAAGTGGGCTGTTTAGCTTCAGATTGATGGATAATGGAAAACCACTGTGCTGGGTGCCTCTCTACAACCTAGTTTTGGTTAAGGATTCTGCCTCATTTACAGTATTTTGTACTAGATTTATTCAGTTGTATTTTGTTTTAAATATCAGACAAAATAGAATTGTTTACTGGGGTATACAAGCGTTGCAAAATCAGAGTATGGGGACACTTCTGATCAGTGTCTTACTGGCTTGCATTTGTTTTCTGTGATCACAATACATCAAAATTTACATTTCCTGAACAAGGAAATACTAAACAAGTCATAAAAATAGTTTGACAAATCAGGGTAGAACTCTGGTCTGTCAAGTTCACTCTTAAATCTCTAGGAATTTGCTACTGATATCTGATAAAAAAAAAAAAAAACCAAAATCCTGTTCTTGGCAAACTGCCTTGTGTTTTTGAGAGTACATGGGTTTTCTTGAAACTTGGAGTAGTCATTTTTCATTCTGAAGTGCAAATCTGAACCTTAGCAATCATAAAGCTTAAGATTCAAAGTTATACACAACCATAAATGTCAGTACACTTCAGTTGTGCTGCCTCTGCTCTATTCTTCACTCCTATGTCAGAGAGAGCCTAGTCTTCAGTCTAAAGTGCCAGACGCTTTTTCCTTATGTATACTGTTTGGGTTTTTCCTGTTTTTCTGATCAGTCTTACAATGATGATCTGCCAAAGCCTTAAACTGTTATTGAGTTCCGTAGTTGACAAGCCAAATCCATAGAATTCTTATATACACTTGAGCGTGGAAAGAGTAATCTGTTTCTCTTAACATTACAACGGTGTAAACTTATCAAGGAGACTGAGGATAAGGAAGAGTTGATTCCGCCTTTGTTTTGGCTATCAAGGCAGAGAGTCTCAGGTGATGTACAGCAGGTTTATAATTTTAAAAAGATGATGACGCTTGCTTGGGTTTCATTTGAATGGGATGTTATCTGGATCCCAGTTAGCTGTTGATTAAATGAGTTGCTTGATGGGAGTTGACTGGTGTGTAAGGCTAGAGGCATTGATGTTGACTGCTGTAAGTAAACCTGTTTAAATACAAAAATTTAGCTGTGGTTAAGGGATCCATCACATCTGATTGTGACTGGCATGTATAGAGAGAAAAGTAGTGACAGTGGTTGTTACTTAGTGTCTTATTGTGGTAGAAACTGTTAAACAATATTGTGGGGATAAGCCTCAATAGATTCATGAGACATGATTTATCTTCTCCTTAAGAGATGTTCTTAGTATAATTATTTCAACATTAACATGAATTATAAAAACTAAAGTCCAATTCAATAGGAAAAATGGAAGTGTACTTTACAGAGGAGTTAATGTTTTCCTAGTATCTTTCTTTAAATGTCCAAAAACATAATGGACTTTTTGTTTACTTTTTGAGATCTATAGGAAAAGACATGCATATGAGAAAGGTGTTAAAGTACAAATGGGGAAAAAACCTGTTTTGACTACTTCATTCTGGTCTTTTGATTCTTATGCAGTAGCCAATGTGTTTCAATGAAAATAGGCATTACACAATAATACAAACTGACAAGAGTTGTAGTAACATAAGACTTGAAAAGCTTCACATTCTCAGATGACAGGGATGTAAAGGAAATGCTATTTGATGCTACGTATCCTGATTTGATATTCAGGATAGATGAATAATTAATGCTGATGGAACAGCTAATACTGGCATCTTTGGCCACAACAGAAAGAAAATTCCTAATGCACATCTCGGGACCAAATTAGACTGAAAAATGTGCCATGTACTGACTTGCACATCAAAATGTTCAACATGTTACATTTTAATAGGAGCTGTCCAAGTTAGTTGCTATGCAAGTTGTAGCTTCCCCTGGTGAATGAACATCTGGTGAAGTCTGATGTGCAACAGTTGCAAAGAATTTATTAGCTGTAATTTTTAATTGATATCTACAGTACCTTTCTTTTCGGTAAAGTCCCATAAATGCCTACATAGAAGGAATAGAAAATCATCTAGCTAGATCTCCACACCACTGATGCTGGCATGTGGTTATTGTTTTTTGAAATTGTTCTTAAATTCTAATAATGTACATTGTTCAAATATCTCCAGTTGACCCATTATTAACTAATTTTTCAGTTAAAAAGCCTTTTCCTAACATGTAACCTAAATCTCCTTCAAGATTAATTTGATTTTTTGTTTTACTGCTATTTTGTAAACGTAGAGTAGTACAGATAATTGCTGCCATAACAACCACCTTTCTATGTACGGGAAAACTTCCTGTGTGTACTTGTTACTCTTCCAACTCTGTTTTATCTATTTATACCTTATTGTGATAGAAAAATTTGAGGATTGTATACCCACTGAGACTTCTTTAGGGCTGAGTAGGCAAAATAACTCCCTCAAGAATCTTAAACTTGACACATCCATGAATGAAAGTTACCTTTTTCTCTGGGACAAAACTACTCATTACTTAAATTGGCTTTGCAACCCACTGACGTCTGGAGACTTTTCAACAGTGTATATGATCAGATAGTTATTTTATATTTCTCTTTTGGAGTAGTCTTTCAATAGATACAGACCTCTACACTTAATTAGATTGCATTTTCTTTATAGACTATTTTATCAAGTCTATTTTGAATTCTTGTTATTTTCCTTGGAAGTGCTGAAGTTTTGTCAGCTGGATGACATTCACAGCTTTCTGTTCTGTTGTGCAAAACCTCTGAGAATATAAAAGAATTTGACTAGGGACAAAACTACTGGATCCCACTTGAAATGCTTTCCTGACTTACCAACTACAGTTTGAATGTGGATTTCCAGCCAGTTGCAAATACCTTATTTCACCTAACTATATTTCTCCCCTTCGCTTAGAAAAATGTCTTATGAGACAATGTCAAATATCAGATTGATTTGATGGGATTTGTCCTTGAGAAATCTTTTTCAGTTACTCTTTAGCTTAATTTCCTAAGGAAATTAGGCTTCTGCAATCATACTCTGTGTGTCTGTTCTTCCTGATTAATAACCTCTTTTCAACCAAATTTGACATTGACCAGAGGGATAGAAGTCTCAAATATAATTAAATCCTTATGCACTGCAGGGAAGTAGGCAGCTAGGTAAATGAAATGTGCCTTTTACAAGATAAAGACTGAAGATTCAACTCATCCAGAGACACTAGCGAATTCATCCAGGAAAGGCATTACTAATTCCCTGACCTTGGAGAAGTTTCAATGAGTGCTCAACATATTACTAGACACCAGAGAATCTGTAGGGTGCTGCTCCAGATAAGAAACAATACCTGCTTTTCATACTAACCATGTTTGAGTGAAGTACCTGATGATTTGCTTTAGTATTTTTTCAGATATGAAAGTTAGCTTATAGGTTTCATAGTTTAAGATGTATCTTTTCCAAATTTTACATATGACCATGCTCACTCTTCTTTCTCTTGAAACTTACCTTTCATGAGGTTTTTTTTGAAGAGCTGATAATGGCTCAGACTGCTTCAGAAAGTTTGTTGGCAATTCTAAGCGTGTATTTTAGCAAGCTGTACCAATATAAGTATGTGTAACTTATCTAAATATTCCTGAATTATTCCTTCCCTATCATAGCTTTCATTTTCTTCTCCTTTAAAATTAATTTTTTCTAACTATCTGGCTACTTTAATTATGTCTATGAAGACTAAAAATAAGGAAATTTTTCAGCTTCATATTGTTTGTTATATGCCCATAATCTAACATTGATGGAAAAAATACTCTTCTACTTTCCTTTTTGTTACTTTTTCTCTTCTGTTCTTCACCCACATTGCAGCCCCTAGTCTTTGTATTTCTCCTTTGATAAACAACTGTATTTCCATTTGTTATAGGATGCTTGACTTTCAGACTAATAATGAACCTCTGCAGACATACTTGTTCATCATGATGCTATGGTGTTTAATACAGTCTTTTTTTATCAACTGCAAGCTCTCCAGTATTCCTTTTACTGTTGATACTATATTCCTCTACTAAAACAGAGCTTGAGGTGGAAGACGAAGAAGCAAGTAAGTTTTGATGTTGTACGGAATGAACCATAGGTATTCAAATTTTTTTCAGAGATGTCTTTTGTTTCTCTAAATGTTAAAGCTTCTGTAAGGTTTTGTGGATAGACTGAATTCAGTTTTCTCCAGTTTATCAGGGTTTATAACTGTAGCTATCTCGGATCAGTAGAGAGATTTAAATAATGCTTTGCTCATAACTTAACATCTGACTGATTCATTTCAGAGCACCTATATACAACAAGAAAAAGAAAAAACCTTTTAGCTCAAACAGTTGTTTTTTGTACAACATGTACAACTCCTCAGATACTGTTTCTGTCATTACTTGCTATCTATAACAGAAAACAAAATGTACGTAAGAAAAAGGGATACTCGTTTGTGTGTTATTGCTAATATTTTACCAAGCACAAAATTGCAAGAAAACCAAATTTATTTATTCTTGTGTTTTTATGCTCAGTTTGCTTATGTCTGAAGAAAATGGTCTGCATAGCAAAAGGGCAGATGGAGCTAGAAAATTAGTCTGCAGAGCATGGCTAGTAGTGCAAGCTGCAGATCAGAATCACATGCTGTTAAATTGTCCCCAAGTCCCTTTCTTGCTTTATTTTAGCCTGCTGAAAGATACACAATTCAAGAAGAAGGAATTCTGGCACATTGAATTAGCATGAACAGAAACAAAACCTTTAATTTTGCCTAGGTACTTAGCTGTTTTTGGTAAATATCTTTCTTCCATCCCACCAAAACACCTTCAGTTTTGCTCAGGAAAATTCCTTGCTGTATCACCCTACTACTAATTACAGTGTAAGTATAAGAAGGGAAAAAAGCTGCTTAACTTTTATGGAAAAGCTTACAACATTAACTACGTGTAAAAATGTGTTCTAATAAACTGGCTCCAACAGGCAATCAAAATATATTCCCCAACTCACATAATCATACCAGGTCTCTTCATCTAGTAAATGAATCCAAGACACTTGAGTGTTTATTTTGGAGGATGAATAACTTGGTTTTCTTCTCCATTTCAGTTTGTATTTCTTAATGTGTGTATGTACGTACTAATTTATAGGGTTATTACTGAGGTTCTCCTTTAGGTTGTCAGATAGTGAATGGATGGTCCTGTACTTCAAGGGGCTTGGGCGAGGTAATTCCCTGCCCATGTATTTATCACGGCATATGTAGCATGATGGAGATATGTCAGAAATGGGAAGGATGTTTGAATTTGTCAGCCACAGTTCCATTTTACCACAGGTAACAACATCATGCAATCCCTTTCAGAACTGATAAAGCTTTTTCCTGAATGTAGTTCAATTAATGGGGAATCATTGCTCAGGAATGTGAAGAGCTTGAACTGATAGCACTCACTCACCACAGGACTGGAAAGTGTGAATTTGTATGTCAGTTCTCCGAAGTGAAACGCTGAGATTCAGATTGACAAGTATGTTCAGTTAAGGTTTAGCCCAGCGCTAAAGATGTTCTTTAGATTTCCCGACAAGAAAATTGTATAATGTCTGCAAAATCAGCAGTTTTCTACTTTTTCTTTCCCTTTAAAAAGACAAATGTTCTCACACATACTATTGACAGCAAATTCCCAAGCAACCCTTTAGCTGATATTTTTATTGTCCTTATTTGATAGCTAACTAGACAACTGAACATGGTAAAGTTAGATCTAACTATTAATTTAGAGTGCATGATGTTATCTTCCTTTCTAATTATAGGCTATGAGGCTATATGCATTTGAATGTACAAATCAATTTCTAATATATTACAAAATCCTTAATTACCCCAAAATTAATTAACTCTAGTTACGTAAGGTTAAAATCAAATGTGCACACATCAGTCAGTAAAAAGAATCCAAGAGCAGCCACAATTGTTAGCGTTCTGTGCTTGGTGGCCTTTACTACAACCTCTGAAACCAAACTTTGGGAAACTGGTCAATCTGGTGTATCAGACTGCCCTTGGTTTCTTTTTTACTTGTAATACAAGTATTAATCTATGCTTGCAGATATAACAATCTAGGAAACTACTGATAGAAGAGTACTTTGGGCTCTCAGACTTTCAGAAGTCAGTAAGTATATCTTGTTACCTTCTTGTCAAGGCATTTCTATGTCTGGAAAAACACATTAGCTACCTTTAGCTGGATCAGTTGCTGCTATGAAGACTTGAGTGTTAAGTGTTCATGAAAAGAAACTTCACAGAAAAATGTTCAGGATTTCCATAAAGGCTTATAAAAATCTTTGCTGGATCTACTTGCCCTCTAAATGCAGAATTCACAATACTGAATCTCACAAAGGAATAAAAAAAAGAATGAATTGATGTTAAAACCCTAGCAGATCTAGTCTCATCCCTGACAAAGAGCTGCATAAAAATATATATAAGGAAGTGAATGAACTTTTTCTTTTTATTGATCGAGGAATGTAACTTCTTAACACTCTTCACATATGAAGAGTGTTAAACTTGCTTTTAGAGCAGCTTTATAAAATGATCCTTTTTGATTATTTACCAGTAGTAATCTGACAGACATCAGTGATAATGAGATCTCCAACTGGATAACTAGGCTTCTGGCAAAATGATGTCATGCATTTGTATAAAAAAGTCACCTTCAACAGGACCTTTGTTTAGATATTCATCAGTAAAACTATTATTTCTGTATACATAGAAAAAAAGTAGATTTATTTGTATTTAATCCCATTTACTGTAGAATCCTAACTTGTTTTGGTTTTAATTTCTTCCACCATTTGATCAATTGTAACTACTAAAGCAAAAATATAACCAAAGATTGCTAATCTCGTTCCTTCTCAGAGTTTAGTAAACAATCTACACCATCTACCAAATTTAGTAAAAAATATTACTGCAATTACATTCAGCTGGCATAGTTGATCTCTTATTTACATAACTTTAGTTAATACATATATGCATAGAAATATACGTATACACTTTTGTAGATATATTGCTTTATTTATATATACCATATTAAGTTTAAGCCATGTGACCAGGCTGACAGGAATGTGTATTAGCCAGGAATCATGTCATTAGTAGCATCCACTCTCCTCCTCTGAACATGGAGCTGCTCAGTGTCTGCCAGTTTTCAAGGTGTGGTTGAGTGGGTAGAACATGCTATGGCTCAGCAGATGTAGTGTGCTGTTACTTGGAGCTTAGTGTTGGATTTATTTTTAAAATTAACAGCTATTCATGGATTTGGTTCCAGCATCCCATGTCTTAAAATTTTACCTGGTAATGGGGATTCGGGACATAGTTTAGGCAGGGCTAAAAAATGGAGAAGAATAAGTCCTTACTCTCCAGTTTGAAAACCTGCCTAAGGAGAGTTTGAAAACCTGCCTAAGGAGAATTTCTGCAACAGCATTAGCCAGTGCCTTCAAAGTCTAGCTGTACAGGATATATAAATTTTGAAGAGCTGAATAAGCAGTAAAAGGCTACTTTACTGTCCAGTGAACTATTTTTCTCTTGGACAAAGTGCTTTCACTTATTTAGCTCTGAATACATTTCCTTTGTACTCAGCAAATTATAAACAGAGAACAAAACAAATGCAGACTTTTTGTCTGAATACACAAAGAAGAAATCTTTATGTGAAGAAATACTCTGTCTATTTCTTCCTAGATGATCTGCCACATTATTCTAGACATTCATGCAAACTCCTAATTCATTAAACAAGATCTTCCATGCTCTTTGTTTAGAAAAGGGAATTACACAGTGGAAAAACACAGGAAGTTATAAAACTAAAATGAATAGTAGTTATAGATATTATCTCTACTAGATTTTATTTGGCTCTTTGTGTAGGTGGATTTATTTTGCTTCTGTAGTCATTTGCAGGATATTTTTAGTGTATTTTTATGCTTCTCTAATGAAACTCCAGAAGAAAATGACAAAAAGTACTGCATCAGTACTCCAAAATGCTCTATAAGGATGTATATTCATGTAGCTTTATACTTGGGGAACTGTCTAAAGATTTCTCAAGTTGTGTCCATTTAGTCTTAGCATACACACAGTAAAAAATCTACTTGGGTACAAACAAGATATATGAAGTCACAATATACTTTAAGTGGCATACTCCAGTTCATCATGTAAATCAGGAGCACCAAATTTAACTGGTAGAAATGATTCCTTGATACATACTTGTTAAATTCAAGACTTATATTCTGTGTAATGTCAGTGGGATCTGCATATACAGCCTGATTTAAATCTTTGAGGGTCCATAGGTCTACCTGTTACAGAACTGTAACAGGTCTCTTCCCTTGTGTCATGGCCCTAACTTTTCTTGAAGATCATGGGAGCTATAAGGAGCAGCATTTGGCACTGTTGTTCTTTCTACAGTGCTGTCAGTTAAAGGAAGAGGCTGTAGTTTTCACTCACTCAGATCCTGTAGAGACATACCAGTGTTTGGCTGGCGAAGCTACAGCGATATGGTAAAACTGGGGATCTTCTCAGGATTCTCCTGGGTTTACATTGGTTGTTTTCAGATTTAACACCTCCTTAAGATAAAAATACATGGGAACTATTGTTTTGGGTTACTTGTGAACTCAATCGGACATGACTAAACTGGCTATATTTGGATAATATTCTGAAACTTCAAAATTTGGAAACAAGTTTTGTTGGAATGGGAATTGACATCTTTGACTTCAGAGAGAGACTAACCTCCTGTGTGTATGATCGTCAAGCAAATGGCTTAATGTCATCCTACTGCATGTGCCAATCAGAATACCGTTTAATTTTGTAGAAAGTAAAGACACTTTGATAGTAACATTTTCAGTAGTAGTGTTGTGATATGGAAGAGTTCTATAGAGCTCTAATGGCCCATAGAACAGAAAAACATCACAGCTATTTAATGCATTTACTGAGTCTTTAGGAGAAATCTATCCTCATTTTCAGTGTATACTTGAGTTTGCATTTATAGATGTCTCACGTGAAGAGAACATACAGGTTTCAGACGTTATAATTTTGAGTACATAAAAATGTTTGACTCTCAATGTACATGGAACTTAAAGTAGTCAAGAATAAAGCAGAACTAAAAATATGCAAGACCTCATCCTATAATCAAAGTTGTAAGATAATAATGCAATTGGGTATTAGCACATTCATATAATGCTATTCCATATTGTATATCAGATGCTTTACATAAATTTCAGTACATTATTTTAACTGATGTTTGTTAAAGTATTACAATATATATTAATGATGTGCATATCTATCTTGGTTGGCACTTTAATGCTGTAATTAATCTGCATTGAAATTATAAATAGGAAGAAAATGCAGGAAAGGATGATTTGAGGGTTATTTGTATGAATTCTATCTGGAAACTTGAGTGGATTAGTAAAACAATGTTAACAGCAAAAGACAGAACATGCTCTAGAACAAGTGTGGTACAATAATATATGTACCCATGAAACCAGGTTTTTCATCTTTGCTCACTGTCAGTTATGTCATCATTTAGCTTCTAAATGAGGAATTATAATTAATTTTAATTTCCAATATATATTCCAAATTAATGAATTTGCATTTGAGATCTGATTTGTGCAACATGAGAATTATGTATCTCTTAAAAAGGAATGACACAGAAGCCGGAGCTGTAAGGAGAGACTGTTTTAATATAAATGGTTCTCAAATGCTATGCCTATCTGAAGTATGCCGGATCAGCTAATATTGCAGCTTGGCAACTTCCCCTCAATAGCAGTCTGACTTCATACAGCCAGTTTATTGTCAGGTTTTTTATATCTGCCTACACTTGTTTGTTTCCTGCATCAGAAAGAAAATTACCCTTATATTCTTCTCCTTAACAGTTACTTTTGGAGGTAGTATAAAATTCACCGGATATAAGAGGAAACTATCATGACTATACCTTAGTTTTGGTGTGTAATAGGTCAGATTGTGTTATGATTAATAACATTACCCCCCAAGAAAGATGTTTCAAACAATGTTAATTGGGTTCTTACAAGACCAGTGGATTTCTACCAGGTATCTTGCAAGTAAAACGCATTCTGTAACATTAGGTGAGGAAATTATGATAATTAATATTTTACAGGCAGTGTCATATGATTAGCATATATAATTTGAATATGGTTTATGTTTAAATTACAAAATTAAAAATAAATTCCTTCTCCGAAGAAAGCAAAGTAAAATAAAACAAACCAACAATAAACCAATTCCACATTTGTCTGCTTTAAAGTGGCTTTCAGTATCAATTGTACTTTGTTGGGGTAGAATTTTTCATCTTAAAGCATTTTGCAAGGAAGTAATCCTTGAGCAGCACTTCTCTGCGTGTTGTGACATAGGTGGGAGCCAGCTCTACAAAAGCTCTGCTCTCCAGAGATCGCTTAGAACCTAAATTATTCCTTAGAACCTAAATTAGTCTATGAAGTATCATGGCTTTTTGCAACAAGAGGTACTGTTTTATCAGTGATGACTTCAAGGTAACTCAAAGAGTTAACCCTATTTGTATTGAAAACTGCTTATCAGAATCAAGATTGTTTCATCATTTTCATCAGTAATATTTGGGATAAGTGAGTTTAAATGTAAATAGAAACAGCTATTTTATGATTTGGAGAAATACAATTTCATCAACATCCTGGAGGGATGATACTTTTTCTAAAACACTAAAAACAGTGCTGATAAACACATTAGCCCTGATGATTACCACAAAGTTCATGTGAAGAGTAAGGAGGTTTGAACAAATATTAAATAGAAATTAATCTAAAAAATGTTTAAAAATAAGTAACAATGAGAGAAAGTGAAGGACTCAGTAAAATATAGATAGCTGTAGTGAAGGTATTCATTTTGATGTGTTCATACATTTAAAGTTCTGTGGAGTGGGCTTTAGGGCTTCGTTCAGCCCTAGGATAACCCAGAAGGACTGTGTTTATGATGTAGACCTGGCCAAGTATCGTCTGGGGATGGGTTGCTTGCTGCTTTTTCTCCAAAATACTGACGACTGTCAGTGAGCTGTTGGATACAATAAATCAAGTTTACAGAAGGACACAGTAATCTCTTCCTTGGTTATCTAACGGTACATCTTTGTAACTTGTGCGGAGACGGACTGATCTTCAGGTCTGAGATAAGGAAGGCATTTCAGTTTAAAAAAAAAATCAGTGCATTTGCCCTGTGTATTTCTGCATAGAAGTGCTTTACCTACTAGGATTTTCTGTGTGTATCTCATCTAATCCATTCATAGGCTTTTCATTACTAGGCATTTTTAAGTGTCATAATCTCCACTGTCTGTCTGAAGCAATAGTTACTAATGACTGATTTTCTTTTTGCTTAAAACTTATTTAACTCTAACAGGAGGTAAACAGATGAAATTGCATACTCTACAAATCATAACTAGTTTATTAGTTTACTTTTGTCTTAAACTCAATGAAATCTATAAATTCAGCAAAATTTTTCACCAGCTTCTTATTTGTCCTTCTTATATTAACAAAGTTAATTATTGGAACGTGCTACACTTGATTCTTCATGCCAACTTGATATTAAACAGTAACAATTAGTGTTTTCAAACCAACCTTTCCTGTGCATCAATTAAGAAACAAAATGCTTTTGTTGAAGAGAACACCTTTCATATAAGTTTCAAGTGTGCTGTACATGTCCCTAACATCCACAGTAAAGGGAGACTATCTGGGTAATTTGTCACACCTCTTAGCTGTTGGGGTTGACTTAAAATAACTATTTTTTTTATTTCCATATTGCAAATTACAGGATTTGCAATACAGTAATCATGTTGTAAAGCCTGAGAGTCTAAACAGATCTCAAAGCAGGATGGGAAAGGGGGGAAAGCTGTGAGCCTGTGCTCTATTTCTTCCTCCTGAAATTCCCTTACTGGCAGTTAAGAGTATCAGATGTTCTGAAATCTCCTGTTTGGTGCCAGCCCTGCACCCTGGGTGAAATTCAGGTCAGCCTGTTTACTCCACCTGACTGCTCAGCTGGAAAAACAGCTGAATAGTGCTTAAGCTTTCCAAGAAATCTAAGACTGAGCCCCAAGTGACACTTGTAGCTTAAAAAGAACAAATCTTTGTTTTCTTAGTTTAGAAGGGGTTGGTTGTGAAATGCAACTACATTAGGGTGTAAATAATACAGTTCAGAAATTTTCAGTTAAATGTCAACCAGGCTTTTCACTTAATACAATAAAGTAGTTAGATTTATTTCAGTTCTGTAATAAATACATGGTAAATACACTGCAAAATTACTTTGTAGTAAAATGAAACCTCACATCATCTAGCCCCTCTTGCAGCATTTCTAGAAATACCTGAGGCAGATCTGTACACTGAAGTCCATCTAAAACTGCTCAAGTCTACACAGTTGACATTTGTCATAATTACTGTTCACACGTGCTGCGTAAACAGCAAAGCAATGCTCATTGCCCTACAGTCTAATAATGAAGACAGACCACAAGTAAAGAAATAGTAAGAAACAACATCCTAACCTTTCAATTTCTGAAGATGCTGCTGAGAAGATCCCCTTCTCAAGGGACATGCTGCATATCTTCAGGTTGTCTCTAGGGCAGAAACCTGAGCTTCCTATCAACAAACAGAAATGAAAGAGTTGGTGTAAATGTAGATACAGCATATGCCCTAATAATGAAAAACATAGGATGCTATAGCTGAGTTTCTCAGATTCTGTCACAGTTCTTCAGTCTGGGCATTGTCTGGTCCCTTAAGACAAGCAGCTGCCTCTTTCTTCAGTTTTTAATCATCTAAGCACCTTTGATTAGAAACTTTTCAGCACTGACCAGGAAAATCATATGGTTGTTGGTGTTGCTCAGGGCAGTGAGGACTATTTATCCCAGAGTGAAACATGGTACAGAGGCAGCAGGTCTTGTTCACCGTTAGTAGAGACTACCATGAATTCCCCTAGAGAGGACAGAAATATAAACTGTTTGTGTGTAGTTGTTATACCTGTTACATATGTATACATATATTTATGTATAACTTATGTACAGACATATATGTATAAATTTTCATAACAAATGTAATTGAAGTAATGTAAACCCCAAGTATTGTGGTGAACTTATGGAAAAATTATAAGCCTACATATACACTAGTAAATTAGATATCTAGGAGGTGTCATGGTCTAGAAATGATCTGGCACAAAATGGACCTGCACCTGTGCTGGTAAATGCATTAACCTGCAAAACAAGGCAATTGCGTCCCAAGTGAGAACGAGCTGGAATGATGCCTGGCAAGGAACATATCCATAGGCTTTTTTTGTGCTCTAACACCACCATCATGTGCTCCTTTCTCTTCTGCCTCAGAATGTGTCAGCAATTTTGTAGTCACTGTGAGGGACCCTGTTACATGCTCCTCCTAGAGCGGCAGTGTCTGAGTGCTCAGTGCTGATAGCAGTTATTTAACCTCAAGATCTCAAATATTTGAAAGCCCTGCTATTCACACTTTTTTTTTTTGTTGGATTTCATGAAGAAACACCTTCCTTGCCTTTTCCAGCCACTGTTATCTTCACAAAGGGTGAGCCACTCCTGTGTAGGGCATGCATGGTGCAGTGCTGTCAACACCCATCCCCTCCAAACCCCTGCATCGCCAACTGAAATCTGCAACAATAGTAGTAGGAAATGTTACATTCCTCTGCAGACTACCTCTTGGAAGAAATCGGGACAGAATTGGCTTCCAGAGTTTATTCTTGAGAGTATGGCATGACTTTCAGTGTTGTGCCTAATGGAAAGGGCTTCTCTGCAGCACCAGGGTTGGACTGGGGAGCTGGAGGAGAAGGAGCTGCACTGACCATGCTACATCCCTGTGGTTTAATGCTCCCCTGATGTGCCTTTCGGATGCCTCTGGAGGGGCACCTAGCCGAGTGCCTTTGCATGCTCCCCTTGGGAGTTTGTTACTTCTCAGCACAGCCACGCACTCTGACACAGCATGTTGCTAAATGTGCTGCCATCACTACGGGCTACCCTCTTCCCTTGCTTTTCCTTCTGCTGTTGCCTCTCCTTGTAGAACTGAACATAAGTGTTAGAGGTTTATGGGAAAGGGTGAGGATGAGATGGTTCTTCTAAAATAAATAGTGAAGATGGAGTGAAGATACTAAAACCACTTTGAACTGCATTATTAACCTTTGGTATGCAGCTGTCTCTTCTTTCACATAGCTTGAAGGGATTATCCTTTGCTTTTCTGTCAGTAGGTCTTTGCTGCTTTGTAATTTGCTCTTCAGTCTCCTCTGCCACTGGAAAACTGTTTCATATTGTCCTTGAAGCCATTTTGTCACCAAAGGGTGCTTTACTTGAGTTTAAATTCACCCCCAAGTAGATTGCATAAGTTATTTTATGCAGTTTTGATTCTGTCAAGGGTTGTCTTGAGTTGTCTTTCAGGGTTGTCCCTGAGCCTAGGGGTGAAGGCCCTTGTCTCCTAATGGACGCTTTGATTTTGTCAGAATGATTACTTGTATACATTGGTGGGAAAGTTAGTGAAACTGGATTTTAATATATGTGTCAGGACAAGGCAGTAGAATATATCCACTACAGCAACTTAATATCTTCTGACTTTCAGAGAAACAGAATCTTCTTTTCTCTCTGATGCAGCAGTGCATTATTTGCTGCATACAGGTAACTTATCTATGAAACTTCTTGGAGTTACAAAGGATAACATAAACATGAGGGTGCAGAGCAGGAGGGCAATACGTGCTGTCCTTCAGGAAAGATGCCTTGGTAAATTGAGACAAATGCCAGGATGCAGCATTTTGAATGGCCCCTCTGCCTTCTAATTAAAAAACCTTGGTTTGAAGCATATTACCATATCTTATTGAGTCACTTACTAGGAAATATCCCAGTGTTTCACTGTTTTTTTTAAGTTAGAAGATTGCCTTTCTTAGATTACGTGGGACAACACTTAAAATGGCTTCTGAAGTGTGTATTATATGTATAACAAGAAACCAGAAGCTTGTATGGAAAAATTCAGTGGAAACTCACATGAATAAAGCTTATAGTGTAAGAAACTGAGCCTGTGTTTGCATTTTGGAAACAAATTCTTTGACACTTCTCATTCTCAATGTGCTATTGAATATATTAACGAGAAGATTTTTCCAGTCTGCAGATTTTGACTCCTGAACAACATCTTGTTATCATGCAAAATGATATCTACTATTTTTAGAAGCCCAACAGCAAACAACCTAAAGGTTTGGCATATGTCTCATGTATTATAAATTTAATGTATCATAGACTTCCACAGTGCAAATGACACAAAAGTCTATGCAGATTACTTTTAGAAAATGGCCACAATGTTATTCAGAATAGAGATGCACTATTGAAATGTTGATTAAAATACCTTCACTTCGTGTCTGAGGAGCATATGTTTCATAATGAATGACTGTGAAGATACCTCTTCTAGCAAGCTCAGTCTCTTGCAACACATTACCTTGAAAATCAAAGCATGGATGTAATTTGAGAAAAGCGAGGGAGAAAAGACTTTAACTGTATATTTTCATTTTCTCTTCCTGTTTGTTTAAAAAAAAAAAATTGAAAAGATGCCCCCAAGTTGGATTTGGATGATTTACTGTAGTGCATTAATCTCTTCACTGTAGACTATGGGTCTGAGACAAATTGAGTCAGTCGGGCTTTATCCCTTCATTTCTGTACTCACTTGTCATGAAAACCTTGAAATAATAACAGAAAGAAGGTGGAATTGTTTGGAATGGTGGTGGAGGTGAAAGTCAAGATGGAGGGTCCCTTCTTAAGGTGTCTTTCCCATATTCTGTTCAGTTAGAGCACAAACACTCCTCAGATGAGGGACAGCATATCTCAAAAGCTTAATTGATGAAAACATAAGAATTTATGTGCATATATTTTGCATTAAGATTCTGATGTTGTACTAGAGAAGAATATAAGGGAACAAAGGTTAAAAACTCAGTCCAAAGATGCAGTAACATTTTTGTTGCTTCAGCAGCAAATTTGCATAATATGCAAGCCTCTGTCAAACAGATTCCCAAGACAGGGAATCCAAAAGACTGATTTATAAAAGCTGGCTACAAAGAAAGCAAGAGTCTATTTGTGTGAAACAAATTGAATCTGACCCACAAAATCCAGAGGACTACTCACAATATTGCTGACATCCACATACTGCATACTTACAGCTAGTGAATATTTGAGAAGTGGATAGGATTAAATGCAATACATGAGCCCCACAAGATGCAGAGCTTAATTTAAAGCTTCAGGTAGGGGACTTTCAAGTGTAATTGGTGAAATGTAGGTTATAACTCATATATGAGGCAGCCTTCCTTGCACTGGCCACTAACATCTTCCTTTGAGAACAGGGAAAAGAGAATGAAATACCTGGTTTCAAGAATAAAACAATTTAGTTAAGGCAAGTAATGATATCAGGGAGAGAAATGTACATATACCTTATTTCCAGAAATAGTTACATCTCTCTAGCTGGTAGAATCTGAGAAGTGCCTGACATCTCTCTCTTCTGCAGAGTAAAAAACAGACATTTGCAGTGTCATTGATCCTCATCGTCATCTCTGCTCAATTGATCTGGATCTCCAGACTTATTTCATTTATGTCAAGCAGTTTTTCTGCAGCCCTTAGCTCAAATGAGATTTCCTCTGAAATAAGTGTATCGGTAAAGCTGTTCTTCCTTCCGCATACCACTCAAATTCTGAGTGCAGGAGCTGCGTTTCCTTCCACAAGCTAGCTGATAGGTTCAGTCACTCCCCTCATCCCCTGAACAGTTTTCAATGCAATTTGACTTTCACCTCATACAGAAGAACTCTAGGGAATGCTGTTGTACCTAATACAGCTTTGACTATAGAGATGCACTGCCATATGGGTGTATGCGTGTAGTACAGAAAAAGATACAAGAAATTCTAGGAAACATCCTATGTGACTCTAAGCACTTTATCCCAGATCCTGAATGCTCTCAATGCCTATTCACTTCATCTGTATTAAATATCTTAGATTAAAGTATAAAGAAAATCTCAGAGCAGTTTTTCTGGATCTATTTTTTCCACTGTTTTGAGTAATACGTGCATTATATGACAATGGTCTTACAATAATGTTATTGTTTATCAAAACATAATCGCAAACATATTTAGCAAAAATAAGATGGTAAGCTTCACTTTGTAATGATCTGGAATGATTTAAGTTTTTCTAGGTATAGTAATTCAAAAAGGAAATCGATTAAATTTCAAACCCCACAAAATGTCACCGAAATTTGGAACATGAAAGAGAGTAAGATGAGATTCTAAAAGAAACTGCATGTTTTGCAGAATTTAGCTGATAGGTTGTTTTATGTTACATCTCATTCTGCCTCCATAGGTAGTAGTACAAAATTTGTTCGCTGGAGAAATGGAATAAACATCAGACCTAGTTTTTGAGTAAGATGAGTTGTTTTGTTAAGAAACAGTAAATCTGTTAAGTTCTGGAAACAATGCAGTTTCCTCAGGTCAAAACCAGATGCAAAATTCTCCTTCCAAAAACTGAGAAGTAAACTTATTGAAATAGAAGGAAGCAAATACCCAGCAATGTGTCATTAAAACAAAAACGTCATAGAAAAAAGCTTCCAACAATGAATGGTCTAAGGAATGCCTCCTTAATACTAAAAATATTTTTCATAGTAATGAATTCTGACCATATTATAACAGTTAGGTTTTTTGTTTCTCTTGTCCCTTTAACACAGCTAACAATGAAGTCCTGCAGTTTTATTGCTAGCTACGCTTTCATGGCAACGTTTTACCCTCTGTCTTCTCCAAGGATACATTATATGTGTTACGTGACCTCCAACTCCCAAGTAATTTGGGAATGAATAATCAAGCTATCTGGAAGATAGCAAAGGTCATGGGTGACAGATAATGAGGATATGCCATGAGCAAATCTTGTCAAGCAAGTCGTCTTTTCTTCTGTGTTGGCTAATACTTTGAATTTACTGAAGCTTTGAAACTGTCTCAGAACAGTCTCAAAACTAAGCCAGAGAGGGGAAATACGTTCTTGATGAAATTAAAACTATTCAAATGCCAACTTGCTGCAGAGAAATGGTGTTTTATTGAAGGCATGAGGGTCTTAAGGACAGACAGACAAAGTTTGAAAGTAGAGCTGGTATCCCTTTTTAAACCGATTGATAGAATAATTAGACAAACTTTTAGGCAAACATACATTCTTTAGGTCTAAAACAGAAGAAATAGATTTCAAAGCTCAACACAAACTGGGAAAAATTGCTCATTTTTTACTCAGATTTCGGAGTAAGTCTCTGGAATAAAGATGGTTGGTGCATAGGGAGCAGAAAAAGAGTAGGGAGAGAAGTAAGAAATCATTAATAAACTACGTAAGGAGAAGTAGACAACAGTGTTTAGCATGCAAAATGGAAAGGTTAGGAGAGGATAGGAAGACTAGAATGTACCAAGCGCCTAAATTCTCATTTTTCTAGATATGAAAAAAACACAGAAATGAATTATGAATTTTAATTTGCAGGATCTTCTTTTTCAGAAGTTTTGCAGGTTCCCCTTTGGGTTCAAGACTAAAGATATGATGGAATGTGAATTTTGTAGGACACATTTCTCCATTAGAAGTGTGTGGTCCTATGCAGATTTTCTGTGTGAATTATTATTCTTGTATGGAAAAGTTGTTTAATTTCACCTCCACAGTTACCATGAGAGTATGGTGTACTGGATGAAGCGTGCAGCTGTAAGATTTGTTGGGTACTAATTGTTCTGCGGTTGAGAATATTTATTGTAGTACAGTAGAGATATGTTGGTACATTTTCTGTTCTTTACTCAAGCAAAACCTATATTCATTTAGTGTGCTTGAGAGCACAAGGAGTTTCCTTTCAAAATGAATTTAGTGAGGCTGCAGGGCTATTTGAAGAGCAAGAAGTTTCTTGTATTACAAGTTGTAATTATTTAATGACAGTTTGTATAGGTTCTGGGATAGGATGGGATGTGACAATAGAAGGTGTATGTTCAGTGATGGGTGGAAGTGTCATCTTATTCTTAAACATTTCTTTACATAGTGTTTCACATCTATTTCAAGAACTCTTTTCTACACGAGCATTCCTGATGGATAAAAATCTTCATTGCCAAGATAAGAACTGTGAATACTCCTCTAGTAGTTGAGGCACAGGCCTCAACTGTGTATAAAGGCTTTTAGGGAGCTATTTTTGATGCCTGCGGAGGTGCTGGCCTTTAGTTTTCTATTTATCACACTTGCAAGTTACCACTGCTGATGTTGCTGTAAGAAACTGGTGCTAGTGTACAAGTGTTGCAGTGGCAGTTTGATGGAGAGTGGTGATTATTGAATTTGTGGTAAAAATCAATAAAGGAGTCCAAATTTCCAATCCAGATAATAAAAATGTCATCCATAAATCTTAGATAGAGTGTCGGCTCAGTGATACAATTATTTAAGAACTGTTCTTCATCGTAGTTCTTGAAAAGGTTGTCATAATGCAGGACTGGAGAGAAGCTATCAAAAGAGAAGAATGTTTCAGTTAAGTTTTGCAGATGGCTGTGGATTGAGTGCTATTCAGTAATTTCATTGATGGTCTGGATGATGTAGTAGAGAGGATGGAAGTCCCCTATTTGGTACAGATGTGAATGGTATTAAACTATTAAGATCTGTAAGACTCTTGTACAGGATTGGAATAAAAATTACGCTAATAGAATTGGAAAAATGACTGGAAAAAGCAGAATGGAATTTAACAAACAAACAAGTGCAAGGTTTTACACCGAGGAAGAAACAATGGTTTGCACAAATACAAGATGAGGAAAAAGCTGGTTAGGGAATAGACAATGGCAGAAGGATAGTGGCTCCCAGTATTGCGCTGTTGCAAAAAGGGGAAATATTGCTCAAGATAAATGAATGAGTTCTTCCACTTAACGAGATATTATAGACAGTTATACATACATTTTAAAATCTGATTGCACAATTTCAGTAGACAGTGATATACTATTATATATGTTATATATTCCACACTTCATGCATCTTGTAAATTTGACATCAAGCTGCCACATAGCCTCATTGTGTAAGTACATTCAAACAGCTGTCTATAAATGAAAGTTTATTGCTACTAAACATAACACATATCACTTAAAGATCTATACTTCCAAACTTCATGAATTCTTTGAATTATGATTTACATATCGTAACTGTTGACCTTCTATCCTTGTGGAGTAAAATTATGAGTGCAATCGTTCTACAATAATTGCCTAATGAAAACCTCTGGCCTTAATATTACCCCTCATTTCTCACAGCAGAGCTTAGATTGCACCAACTGTTCATGTAGATTACTGATTCATCTTTAAATCTCATTCACATGATGAATAATTGTGAGAAATAAGTAGATGATGTATGAGCAATTTACGACAGTAAATAGATTCTTGAAGTGAATTATTCAATTTTGGCATATTCAATAACTTTAAAAACATTCATAAACATGAAAAAATTGTTTATTGTATTTACATGTGTACACACTTTGTAGTTTATTATATCATAATTGCTCCATAATTGCTTAGTGTCTGTAATATTTATGTTTTCTTCTATATTAGATTTATCCTTGTAGATAAAAAGTTCTGCATCGTAACCCAATGCAGAGTACAGCAACTGTTTTCATGAAACAGCTACTTCTAATGCAATTTTGGACATCACACATTGAAAACAGGGAAAAAAATGTGGAAATGGTTCTTTATATTTTTTTTCTTTACGTTTGTTTCTACAGGGTGCTTAGTGCTGCGTTATAAACGCTTATCACCTCAGCGCCCATAAGCTCTTTTGATCAATATTGACTTGTGGCTGTCTGAAGCCCATTGCCACAAACAACTTCACATTAGGTGAACAGCTAAAGTTGTGGAAAGGGT
>NW_009231191.1:647-12321 GCF_000690835.1 Fulmarus glacialis | reverse complement strand
AAGAGTATCTGGGGATAAAGGAAGAGTTTTTAAAAGTTCTTAATGTTTTCACTTAGAGCCTGACTTCAAAATACTTGATCTTCCTGTAATTTAGAATTTTGTACCCCTGTATTCATTATTGTACACTGGAAACAGATGAGTTCCTAGAAAAATGCACCTCACATGATTGCTGGCTAAGAGATCATCAAGTGATAGTGTTTCATGCATTTGTTTGAAAAATCTTGAGATAATTTTCCATGTTCTTTGGGTCCAAGTTTATTACCGAATTTCTTTCCCTCTCGTTACTCAGCATGAACTCTGTCAGTCTGCAGAGCTGACTCCTCTTGGAGAGGGAGAGGGCTGTCAGGGGGCTGGGCAGAAGGGACCCTCCTTGCATCCCTGTTCCAGAAGATGGGGTAGGAACAGGTAGGGTAGTCAAGGTGAATGCTTCACTGCTAAATTCATCCCAGAAAACAGGCCTGGACACAAGGTTTTGGAAGCTGTGAACAGTTAGGGTTCTACCAAGTGCTCCCAAGGTCAAGTGCAGCTTGACCTGGCAAAGACTTCTTGAACTGTACCAGGATGTCTATTGTCATCACAGGCATGGTGATTCTTCAGCTAATGCTGCTGCTGCTTTTTCACTTCCATGTACATGACCAAGGTAGGGGTGAAGCTTCTTCACTCACAGGCAATTTCATGCCTCTGTTGTTGACCTCTTTGGCCTGGATGTTATACTCCTCTGTGGTTGGCACATGATGTATTAGGAAAATGAGGTGCTGCCTTAAAACCCCTGGCAATGATAATTTTAAAGTGGAACACTGGAACTGTATGTGGCATGCCCAGAAACATAATGTGGGACACACGAAGGAGTATAATGACATAAAGACCACTGGTGTAGTTTTGGAGGGCTGTGCCTGGTGCGGAACAAACCTGCCTGTCACTAGACCATACTGATTATAGGACATGGACTCTTAAGTGATTTTTGTCATAAAGGGAGCTGGTAGGATCTGTCCAAAGAAAGGCTCAGGATGATCAGGGGATCTACTCCTATGTTTTCTTCTGAGTGGTATTTTATTTAGCAAGATAGTTACATCCCTATGCCATTTCAATCCTTCTATTTGCATACAGCATGCAGGATTTAGGATGAATATAAGATCCCATCACAAAGTTCAATGTTATAAATGAACAGACAAACAGATTTTAAAAAGTCCAAGAATAATCAAAGGCTTGAAATTAAAAGAAAACTTCCAGCCATCAATAATGAGGTAATGAAATAGTTTTCCAATAGAAGTCAGGTTAATAAAAAACCCCCTTTCATTAAGATAGAGCTTTCTCAGTTTATGAAAGGCATTACCTTTAATGCAGTTGCCTCTCATGGTAGAGAGCTGACTCAAGAGCTTTGTTTTCTTTCTTCTTTTTCCCTAAGCCTGTGTATCTAATTGCATTTGGTTCTCCCATATTCAGAGAAAACAAGATAGTGTTTTTTCATTTTGCTACTTTCTAATTTAAAATCTTCTCTAACAGCACCAAAAATGCAAATTCCCATGACTTCTAATTAAGAAATCCTTGAGTTAACAGTGATAGTATCATTTTAGTCTTCCAGGTAGGCAGTTTTTTGTATTTTAGTCATTACAATGCAAAATACAAAACTAATGCATTATTCTTCCATTATACCACCACAACTCAGCTGTGAGGGGTTTTTTATGTTTTGTTTTTCCTGATGATACCATGTATTTATCTGCTGCCTCTTTGCCAGATGCTTTATGGCCAGATTGCTGCCTAAACTTCTTTCCAAGTAATTGTAGGATTGTCTTTTGATCATGCAACTCTGTGTATAACATCAAGTACTTACTCAAAGACCACTAAAAGGCTCTCACGTACACTTAAAGGAAAGAAAGGGGAGTAAGGGAGAAAAAGAAAAGGGAAGATATCAATGTTTGATAATTCATAGCAAGTGGTGTCTTTTTTAAGAAAGGCACTAGTGAGGCTTCACATCAGATCAGATGAGCTCCTAGTAAGGAGGTGTGATTCTTTCACCAGCCCTGAAATGTCTGAAAAAAAGACCCAAACTCATGGATTCCTCCCTGATTTAAAAAAACAACAACAACAACAAAAAAAAAAAACCCACCACCAAACCAAACCGAAACACAACACAACAGCTTTGCCAGTCTTGCAGCTGTGACATGTTGTCATTTTCAAGACAAACATAGTGCCAATGAATTTTCAGTGTAATTAAAATACCTTTGTTATATGCAGTGGCAGCAATGTAATTGGTGTTCCCCAAAATGAAAAATATTCTGAAATAAAATGCTGACAGGCAAAATTCATTCTTATGAGATGATGCACTCTCCTGTGCTCTCAATCTTCTACCATTGAGACAGATGTGAGGAGAGAAGACATGAAAATCAAATATAGTAGTTATTTTTTGTCGCTGTTGGGATCTAGATGTGTTAAAATATTTGTGGAAGGAAAGCATTTAGTGCTTTACATTCGTGTTGCCTTTTTTTGTGTTTTAGTTTGGTTTAGATTTTTTTGCCAGATACCAGCAGATTTGCATTGCTTTACAGCTCACCAAACAGCTACTGCCGGGAGAAGCCAAATTCTCTGCTTTATGTCCTTGTTTTCTGAGGACCAATCACAGAGGGGAGACTGCATGAAGCTCTCCCGGTTATTCTAAGTCCTGATAAGTGGATCAGAAAGTTATACATATATGGACACTGATTATAAATTTACTGTTTGAGTATATGATGAAAACAATCACTTCTCATTTTTTGCAGTGGAAGCAGAAAAAGGGAGAGAGAAATCACTGTCATCTAGCTGAGTACTCTTTGTATTAAAACATGCAATGTTTAACCAGTAGTTATTTCTCGCGTTAGGATCCACTTTCATCTTTGCACTCTGCTGTTTCACTGTATAGAGCTGTATTAAACTTTAAACATATCAGTTGAGAAACTGAGCAGGTGAGGATATTCTACCTCTTGAAATCAAGAGATTTTGCATGTGATCTTAATATAGTAGGACCCAGCTGATGAAGATGCATGCTTTTCACCCAGACAAGTGTTACCACTTGTTCTGCTCCTCACTTTACCTTCTGCTCTAATTTTAATTTCAAGATTCTTATTTCAGTTATCATCCATCTTGATAGTACACAGCATTACACATAATAATTCTGCTGTTCTTGTAAGTACTTCTGACATTTTGTACAATATCCTTGGCTACTTCAGTTACCATAGGATAGTTTTATTGAACTCCAAATCTCGGTGATCCAGTGACTTTCATTTTCACTTATTTAGATCTTACTTTTGCTTATTTTGTATGTCATCTATTCTAGTTTAGATGCAAGAGAATTATATGCCTAACTTGTTCTAAACTGGAAAAATGGACTTTCTTCCATTACTCAAAGAATACTTTATTTAAAATATGTCAGGCGGGAAAGATTTTCTTCTCCTCTCACTCCTGTTTTCTGTTCAGTTCAGTTGTTCTAGCTCAGATTGGTCCCTTACCCTTATGCCATCCATGATTATGTGTATTTTCATTGGCCTAAGATACATGTGACAGCCAGTCTCTTAAGGATAACAGCTATTTCCATTCTCATGTTGGATATGTTTTACCCAGAGATATTTTATTCACCCTGGAATTTGTGTTACAGATTTGAATAAAGACTAGTCTTAACATCTTAGGTTATCTACTCACAATCCTTGTATCTCAAATTATTGATACAAAGACTGTAGTTGGACACATTTCTAGAAAGTGCATTGGTGTATACAATATAGTTATATAGAGGGTGAAAAAGTTCACCTAAAAAAAAAATCCAATTTGATTTTATTTGAGTAAAAATGTACTCCTTCTTAGGAAGCTGGTCATGGTATAAATCTTTCTCAGAAATGAGATCAACTTTCAAGCTGCATATTAAAGCGCTATGAACTTTTGAACTTCCTTCCATATCGATAATACATATAGTGTCTTCTTTCTCTCAGCAAGGACATGCAACAATCTAAATGCAAAAAAGGGAAAATATGTGCTTATTTAGTCTAAAATGAAGAACAAAGTTACTTCTACTTGATTTTAAATTTAACTGAAAATCTGCTTGTATTCAGAAGATTCTATGCTTGGAAACTAGAGTAATTGGCTGATTAAGTCATACTATATGTAATTAAAGCATAAATTAAGACAATGAGAAACACATATGTTTGCAATACCTATTAAATTACAAATGGTGCATATGTCAGAAAGCTCAATATACATTATGATTTTAAACTAACGTTTTTAAACAAGGTATCGAATATTCAGTTCTGATTCCAGATCTTTAACATTAACTTTTTGATAGACAAGATCTTTCATCAAACAATAAGTTTACTCTTAAGATTATTGAACTCTTGCATATTGCACATGCAATTATGTAATTCTTTATAATGAGTTATTTCCAAACTTCCCACAATGCTGTAACTACTGAGGGATGTAATAAGAGCAAGACAGCATGCCCTTTCACTAATGCTAACAGGTTAAAAAAAAAAAGCACCTATCCAAACCACCTTTAACAATATAGGACAACACAGCAAGTACACAAAAGAAAAAGTTGGTGGAAAGTACTCTATTATCAAAATTCCCATAACCCTTGCTGTCCTAGCTCAAGATATTTAAAATATCTTAGATGACTGACTAGTAATTTCCATGTAGTTCTCTGACCTGATTCATTTGCAGCAATCTGATCTAGTTGAAGATGTCCCTGCCCATGGCAGGGGTGGTTGGACTAGATGACCTTTAAAGGTCCCTTCCAACCCAAACTGTTTTATGATTCTATGATTTCTTGACCAAATCATATTGACAATATAATTTTTCAAAAGACATTATATAGGTCCTTTTAGATATTACCTCATTGTTAATTATTTTAAAATTATATCAATTTCTACAAAAAACTGAACTTACAGGATTCTTAAAAATGCCTCAAAACTTATTCAACATAAAGTATTTAGCATGCTCAGTCTTGTAGCAGTGAAAAAACACTATAATCTTTTGTCTAAATATTTACATTTTTTAACTACATGCATTTCATTTCATGTTTAATTAGATATCCTAAGTAGTACTTAAAGCTCACTTCAGATCACTGGTAGAATGGAATTTTAACAAATCCTGCAAAATGCTACAACAAAGTTAATTTTTTCCACTTTTGTTTTATTCTATTAGGATGCCCATATTTTTAATACAATTGTCTTAATATCTATGAGACACTACAGTTGCATATAAATATATATCTTTAATAATCTCTATTTGAAAATTAATAATTCTTTATTAAAGCCACTAATAGAGATATTTAACCAATAACATAAAATTTGCTTTTCCTTAGATCAATAACCTGAATTTTATGTCAAACCATAAAGCTAGGAACATAGAAACATGAAGATTGACTGTTAATGATGAATTAGTGTTGTGGTTTAACCTGGCAGGCAGGCAAATACCCCCCCCCCCTGCCCCGCCCCAGGGGGATGGGGAGAGAATCGGAAGGGTAAGAGTGAGAAAAACTCGTGGGTTGAGATAAAGTTTAATGGAACAGAAAAAGGAAAATAATAATGATAATGATAGAATATACAAAATGAGTGATGCACAATGCAATTGCTCACCACCCGCGCTGACCGATAACCAAGTAGCGATCGCTACTTCCTGGATCACACTTACCATTCATATACTGAGCATGACGTCACATGGTATGGAATACCCCGTTGGCCAGCTGGGCTAGCTGTCCTGGCTGTGCTTCCTCCCAGCTTCTTGTGCACCTGGCAAAGCATGGGAAGAAAAAGCATGGGGGAAGAAAAAGGAAAGGGGGAATGTTTGGAGTGATGGCGTTTGTCTTTCCAAGTCACCATTACGTGTGATGGAGCCCTGCTTTCCTGGAGATGGCTGAACACCTGCCTGCCTATGGGAAGGAGTGAATGAATTCCTTGTTTGCTTTGCTTGCATGTGCAGCTTTTGCTTTCTCTATTAAGCTGTCTTTATCTCAACGCAGGAGTTTTCTCACTTTTACCCTTCCGATTCTCTCCCCCATCCCACTGAGCAGGGAGTGAGCGAGCAGCTGGGTGGGGCTCAGTTGCTGGCTGGGGTAAAACCATGACAAGGTAGTCCTGCAAGGAGCAGGGAATTGGACTTGGTGATCCTTATGGGTCCTTTCCAACTTGAGATACTCTACTGTGATTTTGCAAAGAAGGAATTTTGAAAATGCCTGTCTCTGAAGCAATCTATCTGGTTTTTTCCCTTTAGTTCTGTCTGATGCTCTAAATCCTCCAATTTTATGCATACCTGTGAAAGATAATTAAAATTAAGATGATGGTGGTGTAGTGGGACAAAAACTAGTAATGCAAATAGGAAAACCATGGGGTTTTCTTTGTTGTTCATAAAACTGATTAGTAAACAATTTTCCAGAGCCTACTCACTCATCAATTGTAACGTTCCTCTAAGGTAAGTTTTATGTATATGACTAAAGTATAGCATATGGCCAATATTTTAAAGGTTCAAAATGCAACATCAGGTGCAAAATTAGTTGATTTCAAATTAATGTTAAATTCCATATCTGTCTCTCGGTATCCCTCCTGTGTGTATATGGCTTTTTGCCCCTGTTTTCAAAAACACTTTTTTCTTCTGCTTTTATGTGAAACACCTACACAAGCAGAAGAAATAAAAAGGAAAATTGCTGAAAAAAATATGAAAGGAAACAAAATGCTTTTTACTGTAATCTTTTGGTTACTGTATGTCAGTAATATTTAACTGTTGCAAATAGTAGAAAATAAAAGCAAGCTTCAGTAATTTTCATGTATAAATTGACAGCATTCCTTTAAATTAGAACTCATATTAATTAGTTTCTGCTGTCATATAGCCAAAGACAGTTATTTTTCATTCCCTTGGCACATGAAGGTTTAATGAGAGATTGTCTGCCTGAATAAGCATTGCCAAAAGTCTTTAAATGTTCCCTAAGTGTCTTTTTTCTCAGATAAACCATTCAAGATGCATTCAACAATCTATATAATATCTCAGTCATGGATCATCCCATATATTGCAGAACACTGGTTTGTCTTAGGTATCCTGTTGTCCTTTCAGTGTGAATAGAAGCAAGTCCTACCAGCCAGTTAACATAACTATGCTGGAACATAGCATAAGTTTGTCTCAGTCTTTTCCTTCTCTGTTTTCCAGCTGCCCTCTCCCTTGCTTTTTTGGAGGATTGATTCACATATCAGCATAAGGCTATGCCAAGCTCATTATCTTCTCCTAAGTTTGGAAGCAGCAGATATTTGTCCGGTATTCTTTCACATTTTATCACTACTTCTGTGATAATGTCAGTAATTCCGAGAATGGTTTGCAAATGCTTCATTAGGCTTCTTGTTATCATTGACTTTTGGTTGTCAAGTTTGCCACAGTACAATAATGCTGAAATTATAATTGCATCAGATAGTTTTATCTCATGCTGAAGGATATATGCTTCATTCGCCAGATGTCCAAAGCGTGTAGGTGCTTTTCATATTCATGCATTTTGTTTCTCACCTTCTAGTCCATCGCAGTTTATGGTGGTATTCGAATATATAAGGGGACAAATGGGTTTCGCTGCTGCTCACTGAACAGGGTTATCTTGGCCTTTTCAGGTTGGAAATACATGCTTCTTATGCAAGTACCTGTTTCATGCCTTGTCCTGGGCTGTCATCAGCAAAGACCCACCCTCCAAACTCCAACAAAAAAGAAATTTGACTTTCTTTGAGTGTATCTGAGGACAGCAAACCTGGAAGTAGTTTTTTTCTATATTGCTGTGAGAGGATGCTCACCACAGTTTTGCTGCCCTGAAATTCTCCTACCTTTGTCCATGTTTTATAAACTCTTGTGGATTTCATTGCATATGGCCAGAATGGATCATGCCAACATCCCATCTCATCACTGCATAATATTGGATGTTGCAGTGCATTCAATTACCTGTCCTGGTTTTGGCTGGGATGGAGTTAATTTTCTTCCTAGTAGTTGGTATAGTGCTGTGTTTTGAATTTAGTATGAGAATAATGTTGGTAACACACTGATCTTTTAGTTGTTGCTAAGCAGTGCTTACATCAGTCAAGGACTTTTCAGCTTCCCATGCTCTGCCAGGTGCATGAGAAGCTGGGAGGGAGCATAGCCAGGACAGCTGACCCCAACTGGCCAAAGGGATATTCCATACCATATGATGTCGTGCTTAGTATATAAGCTGGGGGACAGCGACCGCTGCTCGGGGACTGGCTGGGCATCAGTCAGCGGGTGGTGAGCAATTGCATCGTACATCACTTGCTTTGTATATTTTTATATTCTTTTATTATTATTATTAATATTATTTTACTTTACTTCAATTAGTAAACTGTTCTTATCTCAATCCATGAGTCTTCTCACTTTTATTCTCCCTATTCTCTCCCCCATCCCACTGGAGGGGGGGGAAGTGAGCGAGCGGCTGTGTGGTGTTTAGTTGCTGGCTAGGGTTAAACCATGACATACCCTTCTCTATAAAAAAAGATAACTTACATAAGTCCACACACTCTTAATTCAAAGATATCAAATATTAATATAGTTGCAGTTTGTTACATCCATTTTCTTTGTTTTTTTTCTAGTAATGTTTAACGTCTGAAGCCTAATTTTCAAATACAGTGGATAAGGCATGGATTTTTCTTCCAGATATCTGTCTTGAAAGTACTAGGAATATAGAAGGGATAAAATGCTCCTGTATTGAGGAAATAAGACTCTTAAACTATGACACTGATTTTGGCTGAATACCTTATGGGTTTTCTGTTGCCTCTGCTCAACCACCCGTAATACCTGAATGAATAGACAAAGCTACTTGAATATAAAAAGAAAGTGCTAGTAAAGCACGTTTCAATCACTGTAGTTTACAGAGCCTTTTGGAATGATCTAAACATCCAACAGATACCCTTCAGATCCAGAGATGCTGTTTACATAATTCCCACCTGAAACAGCAGGAACATACTTGAATCATTCTAATATTCTTAAAAACAGAATGAAGAATTACAAGTATATGCACTCTAAAGGTCTTGCCACATTTTTGAGTTTCAACAAAATACATACCAGACTTGAGCTCCTTGTTGCACTTGATAATCAAAACAGTAGCTCACAGACACAATATTGAACAGGAATAATTTATCTAAACCATTCTGGGGAGGCTTCAAAATCAGAACTAGTCCACCTCTTCAATGGTTAATGGACTGTTCTGTAATGTAGTAGTTAGTGTTAGCTAAGGTTCTCCAGAAAGATCTATTGATTTTAGAGATTTCCAAACCAGTTCCCATCTAAATTAATTAGAAGAACCTGATTTTTATAAACTGGTGAATATTCACCATCTGATATCAAGACTGCCATTATTATATTTACAGGGAACACATCTCAGTTAAGTCCGGATTTATCTACCACCCACTCAATGAAACTGCAAGCATGTTCTTAAGCTAGAAAGCAGACAGGCTGGCAGATGCTTCAGAGGCAGAATGAAGATAATCCAGTACCTTTGCATAGGTCCAGGCTCTTCTGCTTCTGGGCTGAAACCAAGATGATGGTGGTAAGACTAAACTTCTAATTATTCCAAGCTCATCTCACCTGTGAAAACTGTGAGCTGTGCTAGAAGTCAGAAATACAGACAAAAAAATGCATGATTAAGGCAGCTTTCTTCCAAGGCTGCACTTTACATAACGTCATAAATATAAAGAGGAGAACCTTAATTCAAACTGAGATTCTTCAGAAAGAGGTGCTTTGAGCCGCTTCAGAAATCAGCTAATATCTCCTAAGATCTTCCTAAGTATAGTTTCATATAATTCAGATAGAATGTTTCAGACATTTTCACAGTGTCCGAAACCTGGTTTGTTCGTTTAAATATTCTTATGCGGTATAATAACATTAAACTGTATCGCTCAAAGAGAAATAGACCTCCAAGTTCAGCAAATGCATTAGCCTTGCCTTGAGAGTTTGTATTTGCATTAACAACTTCAACACTTATGAACAAGTGGGAGAATACTTAACCGAACACAAGTAAAAGCAGAAAACACACCTGCTGTGTTTTCTTTTGCCATAGTCTTCTCTTTGTCGTTAGAACACAGACATTGATATTTGGTATTTGGGGATTGCACTAGAATGGTGCTTCTTAGAGCTATGATTAGCTAGCTGACAGCGGTGTTGATTTAACTTCTTGCCTGATTATGAACACAATTCACAATTGAAACTTTGTCATTTAGCCAACACAACAGTAATAATTTACCCTACAATAATATGTGTGGAGCAGATCTTTTTTTCTCTAGTGCAGATTCATGATTCTCAATTACTTATTTAAGAAGGTGTTAACACACATTCCTTACAGGACATCATAGAGAAGATATATGGGGAAGAAAGTATTTTTAAAAAATAGAGAAAAAATGGCAAGCATAAGTAGCAAAATTGCAATCCGGACAATTACCTATCTTCACATTCCCTTGGCATTTATATTTGAAAAGTGCATTGCTGCTCAGTGTTATGTTCTAATTTCAGTTAGGAAATTATGTTTTCCTTCCCTGTTGCAATTTTAAATTCCTTAGTATACTCTGTTTTATTCTGAAGTTGGCTGTGTTTTAATAGGAAATTAAGAGACTCCCTTAAGTACATAGATTTTTTTTTTTTTTAATAAAATTATTTGGAATACTCTCTGCATGAAAAAAAATTCTATAGGAGAGTAAAACTGATCTCTTGAGTTTTTCCTACTTCTCCCTCTTTTCCTACCTCCTAAAAAAAGAAAGTCCCCAGCTACAATAGGACTTCTCTCACTCGGTCATAGCACTTTTTGTCACTGGTGGACCACCCCAGCCTTGTTCGGATTGCTTATATTGTATTTTTCATGTCAGGACTGTGCAGTGTTGCAGGTAGGAAAATGTCAATGATAATTATGTAATAGTTGGGATCAATTACTGAGAAAATCTGGTGGAAGAGACAGAACGTGCTGCTTGAAAAGCTTAATCTCTGTTGTACGGAGCTACGAGCAGAAGCTATATTCAAAGCATTAGGTCCCTAAAACTCTTTATAATTGAAAGAAAATGAGTAGTGTGTCATGTTCACCTGGATTTGCAAAATGTCTTTTACAAAATTTGTCACTGAAGGCTCATTAAAAAATGAAGTAATTATGGGGTAAGAAGGAAGGCTTTCTCTCGTATGAAATATTGGTTGAAAGATAGTAAATAAAGAGTAGAAGTAACCAGTTTTTGTAGTTAAAGGACAGACATCAGCAGAAATTCCTGAGGGAATCTGGAAAAGGAGTGGCAAGTGAGATACCAAAAGTAAGTATTACTGAGACATTCAGGATAGTGAAGATGAAATCTAAGTACAAAGAACTTCAGGAGGTCCAGACAGGACTGAGTGGCTTAGCTCTAAAATGGTAGGTGGAATTCAAAAGGTTAAAGCTAAGTGATCAACACAGATCGGGGGGCGGGGGGGAGGAGGGGAAGGAGGGAAGTAATTATTTTCAATGCAGAATAAAATTGAGGGGTTGTAACACATAATTCTAGGAAAATGTTAGCTTGGTGATCAGTAGTGGTCAGTAAGCAAATCAAATGTGGAGAATATTAGGAAAGACGACAAAGACAGTATCATTAGGGTTTATAGTGTCCTTAGTGTGCCCACAATTTGGATACAATGTGCAGTATTGGTTACCTCTTCTCGAAAAGGATAAAGA
>NW_009231191.1:0-606 GCF_000690835.1 Fulmarus glacialis | reverse complement strand
ACCAGCCTGTATACAAGGCAATTGTATAGACCAAGACTCTTCAGGCTGGGAAAGAGATAACTGAAGGGAAATTGCTGCTGGACGTCTATAACATCCAGAGTGAAAAAGGGTAAGAAGGGAGTTT
Organism: Fulmarus glacialis; assembly: GCF_000690835.1. NCBI lineage: Eukaryota > Metazoa > Chordata > Aves > Procellariiformes > Procellariidae > Fulmarus > Fulmarus glacialis. The sequence goes on along the minus strand of NW_009231191.1, from coordinate 482 downwards.
TTAATTGTACCTTCTAATACAAGAATTAAGCTGTATTAAATGAAACATAAGGTTCAGGACAAACATGAGGAGAAAGTAAATAATATAAAATCTCCACTGTTTTTTATTATTTTATTTATCAAACAATACGATCACCAACATTCCCCATTTTTTATTTACTCAATGTCTATTATTTCCAAAACTATTTAAACTTTTCCTTCTTTTAAAACTCACACCTTGTCACAGTTCTACTCTTTTAAATTCTCCCAATTATTTTTTTCTAAATTCCATTCTTTTTGTAAAGAGTATTTTATTATTACATGAAGAACAGACTTCTTATTATCTTGTTGACTTTTATATTTAAGATAAAGGCAAGAACAAACAGGACTTTTTATGCAGACATTTCTGCCTCTCAAAAGGTCAGCTGCCTCATCTACAGACAAAACTGCAGATATTTCAGAGGTTCAATATGCAGAAAACAAGATCACAAGAGTTACATATAT
>NW_009231190.1:56556-73333 GCF_000690835.1 Fulmarus glacialis | reverse complement strand
GGGGGGTCTCAGCAGAGCAGAGTAGAGGGCCTGAATCACCTCCCTTGATCTGCTGGCCACGCTTCTTTTGATGCAGCCCAGGATACAGTTGGCCTTCTCGGCTGTGAGCACACATTATTGGCTCATGTCCAGCTTTTCATCAATCAACACCCCCAAGTCCTTCTCGGCAGGGCTGCTCTCAATCCCTTCATCCCCCAGCCTGTACTGATACTGGGAGTTGCCCCAACCAATGTGGAGGATCTTGCACCTGGCCTCGTTGAACGTCATGAAGTTCACACGGGCCCACTTCTCCAGCTTGTGCATTTTCCCTCGTGTTAGTTTAAATGGGTATTTATTTGCAAAAAAAACCCCAAAAACCTGACATTGTAACAGGCTACAGAATCATCTGGATTCCAATTGATAGGTATGAAACCATGGCAGCATACATACAGTATAATAAAAGGGCGGGAAGACCAAGCTTTCTACAATCAGCTTCTCCAATCAACTGCATCACTGACCATAGCCCTTAATTTTCCTTTCCTTTCCGTTCCAATCACCAGGCTACTTTAGCCCTTCCTTATACTGACTGTACGCTTACTAGCTCCTAGCTGCATGGAGGCTTCAGTAGAGTGGAAGCCACTAGGTGACCACTACGATATTGTTACCTGCTGACCAGCTTACCTCCAGACAGCGCTGATATACCAAAACCTACACTCTTGATAGTGCCCGATGGTTATCTTTCTATAGGGAATGTCCTTGCACCAGGAAGAGAGGTTATTCCCTGACATAGGCGGCATTTCATAGCTGGCCTTAAAGATAGATCCTCCCTGGCCCGAGGACCTTCAACCATCCTGCACTGCTGTTCAGTCACAAGACCTCCCAGCAACAGAGGAGCTCGACCACCACTGCATGCCTGCCTGTCCTGCAAGGGGCAAGCTAGCTGGTGCTTCAGCAACTCCCAACTCTCCCACACTGACAGGCGAGTATAAAGCTTTCCAAAACAATGGCAGAGCAGTAGGAGAGCATTCTCCTCCTAAGCCAAACACCACTCTGCATTGCAATTTTTTCCAGAACAAACCCTACCAAATTCAGATCCTGCCCTTTAACTGGCCTTCTTGCAAAACATCCAATCCCTCTCTGCTCAGTAGGCACCAGGAATCAGAACTTAATGTTTGATTACTTTTCCTCTACTGCCACGGGAGGCAGGTAGCCAAAGAACTAGTGCTTTTGTATCTATCCAGAATACTTTTTTATCTATTCAAATGGATGATTAGGAGACTTGAATAGTACAAAGCCTTAAAATGGAGAAGACACTGAAAGTCAGGAAACTTGATAAAGACACAATTACCTTGCATTTGTAACCCCCCTACACATATACCAATTTTAATTCTGCTTTTTTGAAGATAAAATTCCAATAAGTATTCATGTATGCCGTATTTTTGCAGAAAAACTTATGAAAGGTATTCGAGAGACAAGTTCATTGCTCAGAAACCCATTCCATAATTCAGAAAACTAAATTTTACTCTTTTCCATATTTATTTAACAGCCTTCAGGAGACATCATTTCCTTGCTGCTTGTTTTGCTCAGTCTCTTTTGAGAAGATAATATGGAGTGAGGGGAAAAAATCATCACTAATTATTTCCATTTCAGTGTGTTTCATGATTCCCAACTGGGGATTAGATCTACAACACACTGCTCTGAAGACCGCATGTCTTTACATAAGCAGCATGGAAATGAAAACGCGTGGAGCAATGGGCATCTTGGTTTCCCCAATTTAAATCACGAAACTGCTCATGCCATTGCAGAGAACTTTATAGGTATCATAAGGGACTGTTATTTTTGACAAGAAGTGTCCTTCTTCATGATTAAGGCGTATGTATGAGAAGGAGGCAAATCTTACTTATTGCTTATGCCTGGTGCTCCTTCTGCTTGTGAGTCTCTTTAGTATGGGGAGCAGGAAGGAAGAAACAACACTACCTCCAAAGATTTCCCACTCCTGTAAGACAGGATATTAACATTTTTAATGACCTCCATACAAGAGAGTTGGATTTTGAAAAACTTTACTTATACCGGAAGAAAACCCCAACAAAATAAATCTCCCCCTCTAATATTCAACTCAGACTGAACCTGGCTGAACTGCCTTCAAAAACCAGCGAGATTTTTTTCTCCTCCCAGACATACTACCCATGGGTCAAGGACTATAAAAGTAGGTGTTCAGGAACACACATTGAACTCTCTTTCTCTCTCTTCTCCATGCTGTATAAAGAGGGGACACGACTACAGGGAACATGCCTTATGATACTGCAGCAGACACCTGACATACACCTGAGGTAAAACGAAGGCGCACACCAGTCAGGGTTGTTATGTCACAGGAACTCCTCCATCAAGGCTTCACTTTGTGCCAGAAGAATATTCACTGAAGCACTGCTGCCTTTGAGTAAAAAGGTCTTTAATTCAGCTATATCTCTACCCATATCACAACAAACTTCAGGCACTGCTATTAATTTCAGTGGCCAATGGCATTTTTTGATTCAGCACTTGCCTGAAATACTCATGTCTAAAATAGGGTTTAAGAAAAGAAAAAAAAAAAAAGACAGGGAAACATGGAAGAGATGGAAGTTTTACAGTAATTATAGATAAGTCCATGTTTAAAACCAAACAAAAAAAGGTCATGAACCCACAAACTCTAGCAGAATTTGGATCCAAAATCACATTCAAACTTTATGGGTTTGTCTCACTGTAGAACCCAGTTTCGACCCAGGCCAGAACCAGCTCCTGAAATGCTGGGCTGGGTTTGGTGGCAGCAGCAATAGGGCTCACGAAGCAGTTTCTCTGGGTACTGGAAACCAACCTACAAATTGGCAGCCTGCCTATATAGCCCACAAGTAGAAGCAGACAACGGTGTTAGATCACCGCAAAGCTATTCCAGAGCATAAGACAAAGGAGCTCAAGTCTATTGAACCAGCACAATGGTCCACTCAACATTTGGCCTTCTCGTGGCACATATGCTTTCTTTGCAGCCATGCGTTTATTTAGGTCTAACTTTTCAGGGTGAGGGTCATCTGTTCCTTCAGGCCTAAGGAGGCTACACTTAGCTGAACCCATTTCACATGGTCAGTTCCTGGAATGACTGGAACAAGCACCAGTGATTACAAAAAATATTCTTAAACTACCCTCTGGTTTTATGCTACCACCACATTGCAAAGGCAAACAACTATGGATATTTGGGTACCTCAGCATCTTAATGTTCATTTGTGCCCTCAGCTTAGATCATTTACAGGTCAAAGAGACATAAATCCATCCTAAAATAATTTGTATTTCCAACTTGTGGATGTGATAAAAACATCACCTAAAACACGTCTTCTTGCTCATACTGTATATTTGATTTATCTAGCCAAACTGACGTATCTGCCTTCACCTTGCAAAGAAACAAGGACATTTACAAGCTTCAGTGTAAAGCTAAACCACTGCAGGATGCCTATTCCAGCAAGCAAACTTCATCTGAGAGATCTTATCTTTAAGGCTAGTACAGGGCTATTATTTGTAAGGTATTGGTTGGTACGAAGCCACAGGATTTGCAATTAAAGTATGCAAAACCAGAGTGGAATTGTGTTGTGTGTGTAAATTATGCATGTTTCTTATTAAATCAAATCCCTTCAACTCCTCTTCTCCTCCCCCACCCACTTATTACACAACTTGTCATCTCTTATTTACATGCCATATAATACACAACCCAAATAGAGAGGGCAAACATCCACAATATGTGCAGGAAAGGGAGATATTTGCATTTAAGACATGAATATGCATTAGCAGGCAACACATTCCAGATACATATTTTAAAAGCAAGACTGTTTATTTTGACAAGCTTATTGCTAGAAATGCCACTACGTGCTCCCCCATGCCTCACAGCATGGAGTTGGTGCTCTGACTGAATACACAACACCCATGTTAGAAAGTGCCGAGATCCTGCTAAGCCAGTTTCAAAGGCATGGACTGAAAAGGAAGCCACAACACTGGCAAGTGGAAGCAGGGAAGTCTTGGGACTCCATTCATAGCATTCTTTCTTTCTTCCTCCTTTATTTTCTTCCCCTTCTCTTTGCTCACTGTAACCTCTCTGTGAAATTGGGGAATTCCTCTGAAAAACTGGCATCTGCTGGAAAAAAGTACCACTTCTGAAATTAAAATTGGAAACGACGGATTTTGTTTCTGAAATCAAAACGGGAAACCAGTCTTCAAGGGAAAGAAGATAACCCCCTTCTGCATTCCTCTCTCTCTTTTTTTCTCCTCCTTTTTTGTCTCTGCTTTTCTCTCAAGCAAATGAGTAAGGCCCAAAAAGATAAGGTTATTGCCTGGGATTTAAGTAAGCTTTATTCAGTCCCTTCTATTCCATAGATTTCTTGTGTAACCTTGGGCACTCACTTAGATCATTTTTGAATTTTACATCTATACAAAGAGCACAACAGTAGTTGTCAGCCTCATAGAGGTGATACAAGTATAAATGAACTGGTAAACAAATGCTATGTGAACGAGGTAGATAAGCTAGACAGATAAAGACCAGCTGTTGTAGTTTAACCTGGCAGGCAACCAAACACCACACAGCCACTCGCTCATTCCCCCCCTCAGTGGGATGGGGGAGACAATTGAAAAACGAAGTAAAATTCGTGGACTGAGATAAAGACAGTTTAATAGAACAGAAAATAATAAAAATGATGATGACAGAATAAAAAAATAAGTGATGCACAATGCAATTGTTCACCACCTGCCGACCGATGCCCACGTAGCAGGTATCGTTGACAACCAGCGAACTCACCCCAGTTTATATACTGAGCATGACGTCATATGGTATGCAATACCCCGTTGGCCAGTTTGGATCAGCTGTCCTGGCTGTGCTCCCTCCCAGCTTCTTGTGCACCTGGCAGAGCATGGGAAGCTGAAAAGTCCTTGACTGGTGTAAACATTACTTAGCAACAACTAAAACATCAGTGCGTTATCAACATTATTCTCATACTAAATCCAAAACACAGCACTATACTAGCTACTAGGAAGAAAATTAACTCTATCCCAGCCAAAACCAGACACCAGCCTTCTGAAGGCACTGAACTTTAGAATCCAGGCTCTGCCACAATTCTGTTTAATTCTTAAATCCTTATCCACTGGTGCAAAGGAACAGTGCTTACCTTCCTCTCTAAAATGCCTGAAGGAATTAAGACAGTTTGGGACATAGTTGGCCAAAGCTTAGACAGGAGATGGCTTTCTTTGTTGTTGAAAAAAGGAAATGTCAATTTTCCCATTACATTTTTCAAGCTTTTATATAAAAATATTAAAAAAACCCCAAACACATACTTCTCTTTCAGCCAAAATGTTGCAACATATGGCTGCTTGAAAGGCACTCAGTAATTTTCAACTTAAATGTATGAAGAGAAGTGTTTTCCCCTCAAATCTTTTAAGATAGCAGCTTCCTCCCAAGTCCCCAGCTCTCCCTGCTCACACGCTTTGCTAATACTTTGTGAAATGCATGAATATTCTGTTTTCCATTCCTCTATTTTGTTTTTCTTCTACTTTGAGTTGATATACACTTAGAGCTCTCTCCTCTTTCTTTTTCCCCTCTCCTTTCTACACATCTACATGCTTTTTGCAGCTTTGTCCTGAGTTTCTGAGCAGCTGTCTAGAAACAAAGTTAGTTAACAACAGTTATCACAGTCAAACATGCTAGGCTTTGAGCAATGGGACTTGTAATATTCACCAGAATGAAGGAACCGAAGAGGTTATTCTGGACTACCGCACAATCTGGGCCGTGCAGTGTGCAGTAATTTTTCTTGTGACAACCCTAGAGAATTTGTCAGATGTACTAGAATTTTATAAGGGTTTTTGTTGTTGTTGTTGTTTTTAACCACATAAAAAAATCACAGACATCCATGGTGTTTTATAGAAACAAACTGACTCTCAACTGCATGACCTTCACAATATGAGTTTCTTGTTTGTTTGTTTTTGTTTCTTTCATGCAAGGACAACAAAGATGAGATTTAGAGAAGGGGCTGGAATAGGAAAGACATGGTTTGCATAGGAATACAACTGAATGGTTAGCTGAAACATAAGCAACGTTGTATTCATACTCTTTTAAAATGTAAATTCTGCTAGGCTTATTGCCTGATCAGAATCCAAAAGACTATACAGAAGTTCAGATAAATTCAAGGCTAGTCATCAAAATAAGTAGCTTAAACTTATGAAATCTTAAAATCTTTCCAGTTTCTAGCATCCCAAAGCAACTCTCATTCTTCAGCTGTGGCTTTTCAGAGCTGTTTTCAGTTGAGGCAACAGCCCCTCACCCTGAACTCCAACAGACCTCATTGGAAGACGTGGTTATTCAAGAACAGTGACAGCAAGATCCTCCACATCTGTGACCTTCAGTATTAAAAAGGACTACCATGTCATCTTCACCTGGCTTGCCCCCAGATATATTGTGCTAATAAGGAAAGCTACATTGACAAGGCACTAAACCCCAAATACAGTCTTCCCCATAACTTCAGCATGCAGAAAAATACCATCTTATTAGGAAAGCATGGCATGGTACTCACATAGACAGGCTTGTGGTACTCTGCTCCCCAAAAGAGGCAAAAAGCACTAATGTGAATTATTTAAACTTTCTGGCCACCAAGAGAGAAATGTTGTGGTATCAACTGTTGCGCAACCTTAAGAGAACAGCTGGGCTTCAGAAAATTTGGGTCATGCCATTGATTTCATATACACCTTATTGTGCCTTTCATCATTCCACTTGAGGAGTTTCAAACCGTGTCTGACACTAGTTGTAATTCATCTTAGATTCACTGATATTTACTTGCTAAATTCATGATCCAGAAAGAAAAGTATGCAAAGCAGCCAATACCATGGGACTTTCAAATATCTCAAGATACAAAAGCCAATACTACCTATCAAACCAGAAGACAACACAACAATTCAGGAACATTTTCTCTCTATAAGTTATGAATTCATAGTTAATAGTAACAAAGTCATAGTAGAAAGACTTGCATTTTTAATGCTTTTAGTGAATTAATATGCAATGCGGCTGACAAGGGTCTACACTATGACCCTCCCAGACTAGGAAGGATCATTAAATATATCTTACTAGCATGCACAGAAGGAAACAGGCATTTGTGGTTGAGATGATGCAGTTTAACTGATGGTGCACTTACATTAGTGCTTTAATTCAGTCAGAACTGCAATTTTTAAGCTAGTCGCCTGGTCATCTATTTTTACTATGCATTGGTTCACATTATGGCGCACATGGATCCACACTTCTTTCACATGAAATTAAACTGGAAGATACACTCCAAGAGTGCACCTAACACACTCCAGCCACTAATGGACATCCTGTGTCTGGGACCAGATGAGAAAAACTAGAGCTACAACTAAACAAACAAAAAAAAGTCTAAAAATACATAGAGGAGTGTGGATGTCAGGTTCTCAGCACAAACTATTTTGCTTTACAGATCCACTCTTATTGGCCTGTGTCATTTACTAATACTAATATAGCCTGAGGAGTCAACAAACTCAGCAAAAGCAACTTAAACTGGAAAGAGTCCTAATTTCAAAGATAATTTCTGAGCTACAGAGGAAGGGCCCTGGGTCAGCCCACCTGAAACAGACTTTTGTGAAAACAGAAGCATGGAAGATGAAATCTGTTTTGTTTTTTTCTGTGACAGAGTAAGGAGAGACTGTGCTTCACAATTCTGTCCATCCACAAAGTCCTCGAGCTACGTCACTGTAGATCCAGATCACTGCTCCAGTCTCCTCGTGCTGCTTATGTCACTGACACTGGAACCAGGACTGGGGCTAAAAGGTAAGGATGGCTTCTGTGCATTGAGTGATGTGCTGGAGAGACAAGAGATCCCAAATACCGAATATGCAAGATCAGATCTTGGGAAATAATAGGTCCTGAGCTGAACTAATGAGAAGGTTGGGGCTAGGTTTCTGATACTGGTGAAGGAGTGATGCAACTTTATTAAACATTGGGGGCTTTCTGCTTTTCCGGATAGAAAAGGGTATCTGATGTGGCTTCACCAGGATTTCTAGTGCATACAGAATACTCAAGGGAACACCACAATTAGTTTTGTGAACTGGTAAGTAAGGCCACAGGGTGACACAGTCCTACCTCACGATACACCATATTCCCTTATTTTTATTTCAGTCTGTTTCACAGTACCTGCAATTCTGTACACCACAGTAACAGAAAACCTTCCACAGCTTTTGCTGAATCACGTATTTTTATATTAAACATTGTATAGCCAAAAAAGAGAAATGGAATTAACTGAAGTACCATGAAAATAGTAAGAAACTCCATAAGCTTTCAGCTGTTCGTTGTGGCCAAAGATAACAAAAATTGTAAGTTTTCTTACACAGTTCATGTACAGAATCTACTGTTATAGTCAATTAGACTATCAAACTAGACCAAAGCACATAAGCATATGCTACAAGCAGAAAATCCTATGCATATAGCAGGGCTGCCTAAATAACTTTACAGGACTTCTTTGGCATTAAATTTACTATCTGTAATGAAACTGTTACATAATCTCAGGGTGAGAAATAATTTTGACATAAGAAACAAATAAGGTAAGGAGAACAAGTCTCTTAATATTACTTTCTCAGAAAACTGGGAGAATTTAAAACTGGTACCATAGAGAATATGCAATTGAGACAAGATGAATTGACATTTTACGTGTTTCTAGATCAAAATATCTCCTGTTCACCTAAGCATTCTGTTATCACACTGAGTGGGATGCCAAAAGGAATGCAATTTCAGACTCTTGTCAGCAGAAATTCAAAATCCAGTGAAACACTAGCTAGGAAATATACTAGCAGTAGCACTTCTGTTATAGTCCCTTTCCTTCAGCTCACAATAACCTTGTATCAGTCTAAAACTTGCACACATAAGTTAAAATACTTCACTGTCCTATGAAGAGTAACTGACTTAGATGGGACTATTCACAGTAATAGCATGGACATCAGTGCTTCTAACTTGCAAAATTCAAGGACACATCATTCATTCATACGATTTATAATGAACAGAGACACTTAAATGATGTAACACAACAAAACAACCAACAGTAAAACCCATTATAAAAGAAAAAAAATCTCTTCTGGGGAGGGAAAAAGGGATCAAATGGTAGCACTTGTCAACATCTACAATAATTGCTCTATTTTTTCAAGTTTTTCCACAGGGAAAACCAAAACAATGTAAACCCAGACAAGCCTAACCCACCCCAGGCCCATTCTCCCACACAGTTCCAGCAACTTCCCATCCTCACTTCACTTCTCCTGAGCTTCCCAGGATCGGGTGTGCGCACAGCCACAAGCTGAACCAGATCCGGGAAATGATCCAGCATAGTCCACAAGAAAGCGAGAGCACACTCTTCCCCACAGTTACTACTCAACTGGGTCATTTCCCCACCGCAGGACCCACCACAGTGGTGTCAAAATAACCTCACAGAGAGGGTACAGGAGAAGCACCCCTTTAGAGACCAAGATACAAACCGAGGCACAGAGGACATGCCACCTCTTGGTCACTCAAAGTTACTGTTTTGCAAACAGCAGTAATTGTTTAAAGGTGAAAGCTGGCCCTTACTTAAGGCATCCCTAAAACAGTGGACTTGCCACAAATTACACGGTCACAGAAAAATGCAGCCCATTGATGAAGCTCAATTTGAGAAAGCCCCTTGGCTAAAGGGAAGCTTCCTTTCCACAGTCAATGGGATGTCACTGCATACACACTGATTCATGCACACGGAGCTAAGAATCTGCATAAATGTTTGCAGGATCAGTATCAAATAACCACATTCCTCTTCAAAAGCTCTCTATATAATCTGCAGGAAGATTCAGACCAATTATATATTTCATGACTAATTATTCTAATTAAACTGACTGGTAGCACATTAGTGATTCAGACAGAAAACAAAATATTCAGACTTTACATTCTCCTCCTCCACACTCCAGTGAAATCTCTAACGTATCTTATGATGTTTTATTTATCTCAACCCAAAGGCAAAAATACACTGAGCTTTTCCCCAAAAAAAGTATATCAGCTTCCTCCAGCTTCTTATAAGAAATCCACCCAGTACGAGGAGATGCTGATGCTGTTTAATGTCATCCTCAGTTTCACAGTTCCAGTTTATAAAACATTTCTATATTGGTGTACACTTCCCCACACCATCTCTGAGCACCACTGCACATAGTTGCAAACTGTTACCATGAGCTGCCCGTTGGCAACTTCTTGTTGTATTGCAGCTATTGTATTAGAGAAGTTCTTGCTGGTGGTTCACATCCCAGTGAATCTCCAATGACTTACTGACTCATCGCTATAGCCCCAGCTGCTCACAATCTGGGAGCAGCTGTATATGTCTGCAAGGGGCTGAACGCTCTATGGAGACAGGAACAAAAATCCCTGTATTTAGGACAGCTACTACCCCTTGCTGAGAATGGACATCCCAATGTTTTTGTACTTTTGAAAATAAAGCTGAGAAAGGAAATTACTGTCTTGTGCCACTTGATACAAGTAAAGCAGCATTATATCCCTCTATTTGCATAGGGCATTACAAAACATCCAGAAAGTCTTCATTAAAGTGAAGACTTATGGTTCAAAGCCAAGTGCTCAGGATAGTAATTTCCAGAATGGAGACCACCTGTTCAGCCACAGTTTCTCTTTTTGCCTGTGAATAATGATAAGCTTTGCTTACATGATGATTCCCCCTTTCCCTGCACCTCATGCCCACACATTTGCTGTCTCAATGGGGCATAGGGCAGAACATACTCCCAAATAGAGTACTGAATATAACTAAAGGATTGTTTTTTCTCCCCCCCCCGCCCTTTTACCCTGGACAAATCAATACACACAATTCACTGCAGTGCTTATGAACATTTTACTGATGAAAATTCTTCAAATACTGAACTGATATGGTACAATTGGCTACTTTTGCACGCCTGTATTTTCTTTTGAAACTTTTAAATGTCTTCCTGTTGACCTAAGGAACAACTTCTATGCATAAGCAAAAGAGAAGAAATACATGAAACAAAATGTTTGATAAATCAAAAGAGCCTAGATTCATTTCTTTGTCTGGGTGATATTCTTAAAACGGCTGGCCTTGTAAGACCAAGAGAAGATCATGATCTGCAGGTAAATGTGATTGGGAATTGGAAGTACTTCAAAATCTGAAGAGCTCAGCACCACGCTGTTCAAATCAATTCCTCACCAAGTACTCAAATAAAAAAAAAAAAAAAAGAATTTAAATTACCCTACAAGGTGCTGGCCCAGAGTTCCAATTGCTTCTAAAATAAGATCCAGGTGCTCTTAAAAGTCTAAAGCAGCCTTTTAATTTTAAATTGCTCTTCACTGCATGTGCCAGGAATGCTGATCTTTAAAAGACGTGCCTAAATCAAAACACTCCATATTGCAGAATAATTGGTTTTTTTTAAAACTTCTGTCTTAATTAAAAAAAAAAAAAAAAAAAAAAAAAAAAAAAAAGCTGCAAGAAGATAGCCCTGGCCAAGTTAAGTGACAAGCCATGTTTAATACTTTCTCTAAGCAAAAGATAACAAAAAAATAATCCATGTATATTGTGCTCTGTTTTCTCCACACTTCAAATAACAACTTTCACTCCAGGGTAAGCTACTACTTCACTTCAGCTGTATCAGACTTACTACTACTCAGAGGCCTATCATTATGGTTATTTATATTGTGATAGCACCTAGAGACCTAGATAAGGTTCTTACTATCCTTTGCAAATAAAACACAAGAGGTATTTCCTGCCCCTAAGGCCTTATATCTAAGTAGTTTATAAACACAGACAACAGCATGGCAAGCAATTAGGAAAAAAAATCACCAGAGCAAAAGGACTACTTTAGGTCTGAGTTTGCATACATGTACTTTTAGAATAAAACTGCAATTTGTGAGATTGGATATAAGGTCCCTGTAGGGGTTTAAGAGATCAACTTTAGCAGTGATGGTGAAGAATATGTCTATCGCACCTATACCTACTGGAACCTGCCACAGGAAACATCACTCTTCAGACACACCATGATCACCTTCATACAGAGATATTACAACTTCTGCAAAAAGGCAGGAGTATCCAACACAAAGAGTATCCATCCTGATATAAACCTCAGTGAAGTATGATCCCATCTGAACTACGTACCAAGATTTGGGTTCTGTAAGATTATTCCACTGAGAATGAAAACAGGTTAGAATCATAGAATCATTAAGGTTGGAAAAGACCTCTAAGATCATCGAGTCCAACCGTTAACCTAACACTGCCAAGTCCACCACTACACCATGTCCCTAAGCACCACATCTACACGTCTTCTAAATACCTCCAGCGATGGTGGCTTAATCACTTCCCTGGGCAGACTGTTCCAGTGCTTGACAACCCTTGCGGTGAAGCCATTTTTCCTAACAGCCAATCTAAACCTTTCCTGGCGCAACTTGAGGCCATTTCCTCTTGTTCTATGGCTTGTTACTTGGGAGAAGAGACCGACACCCACCTCACTCCAGCCTCCTCTCAGTTACTTGCAGAGAGCGATAAGGTCTCCCCTGAGCCTCCTTTTCTCCAGACTAAAAACCCCAGTTCCCTCAGCCGCTCCTCATAAGACTTGTTCTCTAGAACAGAGTAGCTTTCTGGAGTTCTCTGGAGTCGCGTAGCTTTGATGCAACTATTTTAAAACATTCATAAAGAAGTCAAATGACCAAAGATTTCCTCCCTCACAGCCATAGATGTCCTTTAGACAAATCTCAGATCCAAAAGGCTATTCTCTAGGCTTCTCTTGGGACTACCCTCCACTGCTCTCCAGGCTGTATTAAAGTTTCCATGCTTATTGGTTTTCAGATACAATCTCATTTTGATTCTACATTAGTGTCTCTTCCATCTTATCTTGCTTTCCTCTTTCTCCTATTCACACATACATACAATCCCCAAATAAAACTAGCTTGAGCCCTTCCAGCCAGATCATTCAGGACTTTTGGTAGCTCCCCGTTTGGGCAGAACGAGGTTTCCCAGAGCTGCCATAAAAGAAGGATGGTCACAAAGTAAGGCGTAGCCTGGGATTTTGAACACTGGCTGAAGGCAATTTAGAGCTGTAAGGAAATCAACAATCATGTTATGAAAAAGCTCAAACAACTGCTTTCAGAACAAACTAATCTATCATAAACATTTCTCTTCAGTACTATGTGAGACACAACAGCCTTCCTTTGTATTTCATATCATAACAGCAACCGCTGGCACAAAGCTGACTTCTGAATGACAAAGACAGTATGTAACTTGGTCAGCAGTTTACCAACTGGTTCTGCATACATGTTATATGACTGCCTCTTTTTCAGCTTTTCCTCCCCGCATCTGTAATGAAAAGAAAAGGAAAAGGCAGGCAGATGGTCAGTAAATTATGTATTCTCACCACAGAGATCCCCAGGAGTAGCCAAATTATACAACAGTTCGCAAGAGACATTGAGATAAAAGTGTGTGCTCTTTAAATAGACTGACCTCCAACTCCAGCTGAAATCAGCAGAAAAAGCAGAGTGATACAATGAAAAGGAGGAAAAAAATACTTAGTCCACATCAGCTGTGTTCCAGTTAAATGGATAAGAGCACATGGCTGCTTTGAAAGAGGATATACAGATGGAAAGAGGCATACTATGACAAGGTAAACTCTGTGAACTCTACCACTGTGCCAGAATCTTATTTTAAAATATTCTCAACTGATACAATTAAAATGTATTCAAAAATATGGACTTCCTTGGTTTCAAAGTTTATTAAAGATGCATGTATTCCTTGGGGTTCTCAGTATCACCCTTCCAAAAATAACACAAACATAAACAGCTGATGCCCAGCTTAGCAGAGAATATGTACAGCTCTTCTACATTATCAAGAAAAACTTCAGGCTTTTGAATGGTTCCTTAAAGTGCAAAAATGATTCCTTTCCTTCTTTAACTCCAAACTATGTGAATTGGAAAGGTTTCCATCATAAAAGAAAAGCTCAGAGACAAAAATATTATCTAGTTGAAAGAGCTATACTAAGTGTGTTATTTTCCATTCAAACTGTGACTTGCAACCACCTTCTTTCCCACAGAAAGCAGGGGCTCCTGAAGGTCAGGTCATGGCCACTTTAAATCATGACAACATTAGATCAATCCTGAAAAGCAAAGTCTATAAAATAAATTTAAAAAACATGCATGCAAGCTCTGCAAGCACTTTATTTTTGGTGCCAATACTGCAGTTTAATGTTGAGCAGTAAATCCATAACTAACCAAAACCCGGGCAAAAACTTCTAGAAGTTAAAAAACAGCACCACATATAAATTGAATTAAAAAATAACACTTTTGTGTGGAATTGGAGTTGCATGTAGAATTTTAACTTTTTTTTAAGGATAAGTCTCACTCTCTACCACAGGATTAGTTACGATCAACAGTTTCCAAAATTATTAGAAAATCTCAAAAAATTCTCAGTGAAAAAGACGAGTTATATATACAAAAAAGGAAAATTTGGCTGTAACATTTTGGATTTGACTTCATCACAGAGCTATTAGGCTAAACATGGAAAAACATCAAGTAAGTCCCACCATCCTAAGGAAGAAAGAAGGGACACTTCTTAATAAAGAAGCTATTAATGTATTTTCTAAGAGAAAGAATAAGATTAATGCAAAGATGAGCAAGGAACCACTTTGGGATTTATATTAAAGAACCAAGGAAGCAAGCAGGCAAGCACAGGACCTTGAACAAAGTTAAGCACACACTGGGCTGTAAACAGTCTACTGAAACATTGGATGATAACTGACAACATAAAGGCAGTAACTTCAAATAGAGAAACAAAGGCATAGGAATTTGTATAGTATATTCCTGTGCAGAATAGGAAAGACGCAGGCACAGCAGCTGGCATGCCCAATATAAGCTGGAGAAGTGCAAATACGGTTTTAAACCAGCAAGTGTCACTGTCAGTAAAAACAGTTCCTGCAGCCAAGTGGAATTCAAAGGGCAGCCAGGGGAGTAAGGCTACTGAAACTACTCCAGTTCACGTGGCAGTGACACAGCATAAGCTTTTAAGTTTACCCAAGTAACAAGGCTACAGCAGACTAATCAGCCCTCAAACAGCATTTAAAGTTAAATACAACAAGGTACAGTAATCATCATAATGTTTCCCTGAAGAAGCATATAGAAGTGATGTAGTGCACTTGGGTCTACACCAGCAGCTGGTTCTACACCAACGGCACGCATGAGGCTGGCTGATGCAATAGTAAAGCAATGAGTTTTTCAAACAAAACAAAAGCCTCAAACTTCTTATTTTTCCCTTTGATTAAGTATATCATGCCAAATTCAGATTACCACAATGGATAGTTTTCTGCTTCAAAAACACCATGTTCTGGGGTGGTGGTGTGGAATAAAAACTGAGCATCTCACAAAATGATGAGATTTACCTCAGATAGTTGCAGTTAATATTTTATGATTAATTTCAACCTGGATTATAAAGAAACTGGCTGAACAATACACTGTATGTCTCTGAACTTAGAAATTACTACAGCAGTGATTCCAGTTCCAATGACTTACATGCTTTTCCAGAAGAGACTTTAAACCAAGAATTGGCTTATCACGTATTTTTATTTTGCTATCTTTAAGTGTGACATTTTGAACAAAAGGCAGGTAAATTTGTCAAGCCAGATCACCAAAGTAACCTACACCCAAATAGTACAGACTTTGGATAGACTGTCCATAGTGCCCTGAACTTTTCTTAGCAAGTAAGCACCTTTGTAGAGCCAGGATTGGTAAAAGCCATTTACTTTGCTGTCAGCAGCAGTGGTGTGATGGTGGTTGCAGCCATCCCGAGCCCTCTGCCAGGAATACAGGATTTTTTCAGCCCTGTTGCTTTACTCCTGAGGTAGTCTCTTACTAGTTTACGCCACTGTCTGGGATATTATTTTGGAGAACGCAAAGGGTAGTAAAAGAAACAAAAGCAGAAATCACCTTTCTGATGTTTTACTTAGACACAATCTTAGCTTCCAAAGAGAAAATGTGAAACACCTAAAGCAAAGCTGCAACAAAGGCACAAGAACACCATTTCAGTCAGTGAGGTGGTCTGCAAGATGTGAGCTGATGGGCAAAAAGCCCCTTTTTTTGACAAGTAAGATTCAAAAGAGAAATCAGGATGAGAGCATGTAATTTATCTAGAAATACACTCTGGCTTTGTATTCTGCTCTGTGTATGCTCTGAGCACCCACCAGCAACACATACAAAATTAATACCACAAACTACATAAGAAATCTCAGTGCAGAGCTATGCAGATAATTGTTGCAATGTGGCTCTGCTTGGATTTCATGGTTTTTGTATGCACAATTATAAAGTTTTCAAGGGGAGAAGGAAAAAAAAGTCAATCCATTCCATTTTTTAAAAATGAAAAAAATTCAGGCAAAGACTGAAAATATCTGTTAACAAATAAGGTCAGCACATCTATATGGAAATGTAGTTTGGACACTTAAGTTCTCAGTTAGATTTCATGGGGTCTATATTCTGGCCTGATTACAACATAACTAATGCAATATATTTTTAAGCTAGTACCAAACATGAGGGAAGATGAAAACAACCGTTCCAGTGAAATTGCTTTTACTTTCCTTTGCATAAACGCCGTCAATTCATATCAATAGCATGTTATCTTGTTATGCACTAGTTTTAAACCAAACCAGCTCAATGAATTTGGTATCCCTGGTCAATCAATATTTGAATAAAAGACTTTTCAAAGAACATTCGCAGTAATTCAGACTGTTTTTCTAAATC
>NW_009231190.1:56132-56536 GCF_000690835.1 Fulmarus glacialis | reverse complement strand
CTCTTTCACTTCAGGGAACAATTCATACTAGGCCCTAAAACCCCTCCCAATAAAAGCAGAAGAGCTTCAAGCTGCTGACAATCTCTCAGTCCCGATCTGATGCTATGGGTTAAGAATTAGTGTATCAAATCAATCAAGTGAATTACCTACTTACAAACCAGCTCCAAAGATTCCTGTTTACTGTAGGTTTATCACAATCTGTCAGACTACTAAAGTCAAGTCAGGCTTAAAATCTGTCCTGGAGATGTGTGAAGTTTGTCTATCTGTAATAAATAGCTCATGAGAGGCAGGAATATCACTGAGCTAATCTGAAATGTGCATCTGCCTGCCCATGATAAAAGCAGCCTTAGACTCTTCATCTAAGTTTAAAATATTACGTATCTGATGGATAGATAATTAAAACG
>NW_009231190.1:0-56120 GCF_000690835.1 Fulmarus glacialis | reverse complement strand
AAAGAGGGCAAAAGAATCAAAAATGTATTTTTTTGAATGTCAGACTGCTGGTGGCAGTACGGCAACTCCTCCCATGCAGAACTATAGCATTTTTCCTTTTGGTTAATGCCAAAAGAATACTCAACGCAGTCAAGATATGCTTAATGCTAAACGTAGTGATAATGCATCCCCCCAGTTCACAGATTGGGGCTGGATTTCTGCAAAGTTCTCCCTAAGGCTATTCAGCCACATGAGCTACTGGTATTCTGCGCTACCTCTTCATCAGGAATCAAAACAACTTTTTTTTTTTTAAGTAGCAGTAGCATTTCTCTAATTATTTCTCGTATTTTTATTATCAGCTCTTTGGTTTCCTTTACTTGCTGAATGCCTCTGAAAAAGCTCTTCTGAGGATTTGTATCTGCAAAAACCTAGTACAGTATTGCATGAGAAAACACATCCCAGCTTTTATTTTACAATCTCTGTTTTAATTCCTGAGCGAAAGGGAGAGACAGAGAGAAAGCAACTCCGTCTTAAGCTCATCCTTCGTGGCTGCCAGTTCTTTTATCTTGACCTGTAAGGGAGCCACAGGTGAAGGTTTCCCACCACCTGTACATCCTCAGTCCACATTACCTTGTCTCTGCCCCACAGGGACACATGAAAACAAAGGTAACTCTCCCCTTTAAGCACCCCTAACTGATGAGGCCATCATTCTGCTTAAAGGCTGTCCTTACATGCTTGTGTACAGAAAAGCTCAAGTGTCCTTTTTTGTGCAATCAGGGATTACTGCTACAGATTTTAGAGAAAGGCTGATTTCTTTCTGCAGTAGAAGAAAATAATCACTCTCAGCTAGCTATAGAAATGAGAGTATTTGCAAGCCCTCAGATCTATTCCTGACCGTCTGGATAATATGAAGAGTACTACTAATAAATACCATACACCAGTATTCAGTCTTACAGATGTGACAGACAACTTCATATCTATTCTATAAACATATAAATTGTTACAGATTACCAAGCCAGTTATCCAGTGTTAACAAAGCAGTGGGAACACTGTAAAGCCTTCCTCTTCCTGATATCTTCCTTAAATAATTTTAAAACATTTAAAATGGTCTCTTTTTTCTTTTTTTTTTTGTTTACCCTACTCATACAACAAAACTACAAGGCTTGACCTGTTTAAAAAGGAAATATCAGAAAACTCTTGTTTTATTAGTATGACTGAGAACACTGCTTAAGAGTCACAGCTTTCATGGAAAGTTATCCTGAGAAAAAGTTGTGAAAATCTAGTGAAGCATGATTAAGAACCATCAAATAGACAGCATGGCTAAAGGCAGTATTTGCAAGCACGTCTTAGGATGATTAGAAATACTGATGAAAGTGCAATAATAACAAAGGAATATTCACAACGGGGGAAGTAATTCAAATGCCCTGTTTCTGAGGCAAAAAAAGCTTTTATTAATAAAAGTCATATATTTTGTCAGCCATAGTATTTTGACCAAATGTGATAAATACAAGAATAAATGAGAACTCCTCCCAGTTGTTTCTTGGTATTTCATATCTGCAATCAAATCACTCAACAGTTAAGATGAAGGCAAAATTTTCAGGCAGCTTAAAACCATTCAAGACGTTTTTTCCAGCAACAATACACAAATGTTTCCAAAGGCGTAGAGAAATCCGATAACTGAGCACCCAGCCCAGTTCCCTCCTTCACAGGTACAAATGGCAAGATACGTGCATAGTGCTGCTTGCAAAAACACTGACACGCACTAATAGATGGCCGCTGGAGTATGGTTACACAGAAATTGTTAACAAGAAATGAACAAAGTTCTTCAATCATTTCCACAATCCCTGATCCACTGAACAGTGAAACAGGATGTAAACAAGTATAGGTCATTCATATTTTCATCTAAGCTAGTACAGTATTAAACTGATTTTTAAGCAGGTAACTATTTCCTAACATGGAAAAATGATTATGTGATCCCACAACTCTTTTGATACTTTCATTTCCACAGCTCTCCCAGAGGCAGATTTACCAGGCAGAATGATCCTGGAAATTGGTCCCAACAGGAGATCTTCCCAGTAGAAGATGCTCCAGGCCACAGGATCAGGAAGGGACCATGTAGCTTTTACCACCTCTCTATATAAGTGCTCCTTCCTGACTTCCCAGGAGTAAACTTGTTTTTATCTCATAGTAGAGGGGAAGCAGCGAGCCTAAACATGACCACTCTCAGTAAGAAAACAGACTTGTACCATGCAAGTTTTCTCTTTCTCTCCTTTGTGCATGCATTACATTTCACAAACTGCACTACAGAGGCAGAAATTGCTGTTTGAGCTAGTGGAACGTTATGATAGTTCATATATATTGACTCAAAGTGACAGCATTTGGCATTGGACATTAGGAAAAACTTCTTTACTGAAGGAGTGGTCAGGCCTTGGAACAGGCTGCCCAGGGAAGTGGTGGAGTCACCATCCCTGGAAGTATTTAAAAGACGTGTAGATGAGGCGCTTAGGGACATGGTTTAGTGGGCATGGTGTTGTTGGGTTGACGGTTGGACTCAATGATCTTAGAGGTCTTTTCCAACCTTAATGATTCTATGATTCTGTCTGTTTCAAATGAGTTCAAGTTTAAAGACTAGTCGATTTTTAAGAAGACAGGAAAAAAACCACTGTGGCTATGTTTAAATGCTGAGACAAGGAGGAGGCTCAAGAGAAGGCAGCAGTGATGAATGAGATGATAAAAGCAAAAAAGAGTTACTATAAAATGGATTTAAAATAAATAGTCACTTATTACTACCTGGGGTGTAAAAAGAAAAATCTCATCAAAACCTAATGATGTTCATGTTTCTGAACTAGGCACAGGAGGACAAAATTCCCAGTACCAGCTTCTAATCAAATATTTGCCAACACAAAAGATTTACAGCCTTTATTTTTCATACTTATGACTTTGCATAGGAAGTCGGAAGAGACTTGGGAGAGAGAGTTGTCCTTCCTTTTAAAAAGGAGGGTAATATACAAAGCAATTCCAGGTTTTGAGTTTATGCATATATGTTTGTAAAAATGTATCAGTGCATTAGAAGTTGAACAGAATATTATGAAAGATGTTCTGTAGGATATGGAGGAAAACTTCACAGTAGATTCTCTCCTGCCTTCGTTACAATGAAATGGTCTTTCAAAGAGCATGTACTTTTTAAATACATGTGTAAGGCTAAGAAATTACAAGGAAAGATACCAAGTCTGTTTTTCTCAGAAGACAGCTAGTGATTTGCTGTCAGCATCAGGGCTCTCCCCTGCTTAAATTGTTGCAGAACAGGACCATGTCCATGTGGAGAACTTTTCTTCTTCCTGAAAAAGTTAATGACAGGAGCTCTTCAACAGGCAAAACCTTGGAACAGAGAATGCCTCCAAAATATTAAGGCTTGGAAAGTAAAATATCCAATTAGATTAATTCAGGCTGAGAATGGACTGAGATAAAATATTCAATTAGCCTGCAGCCTGACCCCACAGACTTCCAGTGGTGTTTGAAAAAGAAGAGCTGTCTTTGTCATTCGCACCATACAGAAAGACTTCAGGGAAATTTACCAGCAGCAGAAAGCAGAAGGTAAAAGCAAATCTGGGCAGCCACAGAGGTTACCAAGTAGTCTTGAGCAAAGAAGCACTCATTAGCATCAACATACACTTAACAAAAAGGAGGAAGAAAAGTACAATATTGAATTATGAGGATACAATAGGCTATAAAGGCATATACACAGGCACATTGCTGTGGTGTAAATAAAATCACAGGTTTCTGTTTGACAAGTTAGAACAAGAGGGGTCTAATGGCACCTGAAAAACTCTTAAGCATCATCTTCTAGGAATACTCCTTGAGAAATGAATGCAGCAGGACTGCTGCCATTTCTTCTTAGGTCCAAAGGTCAGTAATCAACACTTGCGCTAATAGATCATCACCTGCAAGATGTGCAGGGTACAGATCTGTGCACAAGACTAAGTGCTCTAAGGACCTGGGCAGTAGGGGCCAATCAACTAGATTGCCAGCTCCAAGTCAGGAATGATAGTACCTTGGCCACATGGTGGCTTAATTAAAAAGAATCTCATTGCCTTTCTTTTCTGATGAAGGGCTTGATCATTTCAGTTAAAGACTCAATTCTTCCCCACTGGCTTTCAACAACCAAGATTTGCATGAATCCAAAGGTATTTACAATAAATCTAGTATTGCATTAAAGACTCTATCCTAAGCTTTGGCCAGAGAAAATGCAGGTAGCATTTCCAATTATCAGCCTCATTCTACATCCAGAAGAGAAGAAACCCCAAATCTGCAAATGAATCAGAAGTTTCTTCACAACTTCTGAAATTAGCAGGAGCTAATTTCGTAATAGCTATTCAGTGAAAGCACCTCCCTGCCACCAAATTGTGCATAATCTGATACAAAACATCTCATCGGAACTTTGTAACTCCCTTTCTTTGTCAGAGAAAAATCTTCATAAGACAATATGTTCATCTTACTGCTACCTCATTAGTTACAATTAATTTTGTACAGGATGTCTGTTCACCAAGTTGAAATCTTAGAGTGAAATCAGAAAAAGAGTATCTAGAATCTGCTCTAGTAGTGACTAATATTAAAAAAAAAAAAAAAAAAAAAAAAACCACCACTAAAAAATATCCAATAAACCAGCCCATTATGAAGTCCTGCAGCTCTTTAAAGCAGAGAATAAACCGCAAATCACTGCTTGAAAATCTCTATGGGAATACAGCAATAGCTTTTGGCACTGCATTCCTAAAATGTTCTGAAATAAACGGGGTTTAAATAACCATCCAAACTAATCCATGGGTTCCTTGGATGGGATAGATATGCTTAATCTTCAAAATATAGGACATAATAGTTGCCTTCTTATACAGTCATAGACAAATCATAAGACTAAAATCCCAAATGGCATTGAGAAAATGAATAGTGATTTTCACAGTGTCTCCTCCAATACAGGAACAAGGGACTTAAAATGAATCAGCAAATGGCAAGTTCAAAAAATAAAAGTAATATTACTTTATTCAACAACTACTTAAGCTGCAGAACTCTATGCCCCAGGATACCATGAAATCTTATTTTTTAAATACAAAAATTTCTAAAATTATTTGAACAAAGTTATGGAAGTTAAATCTACCAACGTTTTTTAATTACAAAGACACAAACTGCTGTTTAAGAACTCCCTGAGCTGCAGATCGTTGAGGGCTGTCAGAGCAAGCTGGAAAGACATTTTATTTCCCTGATCTCACACCTCCTCACTGTCACCAACCAGCAGATGCAAGATGGGGTTAGACAGCCCTTCAGTCTGATTCTGTAAGGCTGCTGGTGGTGGTAGTTCTTGATTCCGATCATTAAACTTTCAGTTCCATCCAAATGCTTCCTCTATTACTCTGTTCATCTACATGAACTGAAAAAGATGTATTTATTTGGGTTTATTTATATATGTGGGGGTTTTTTTCTCTTCACAGTGCTTTTGTAGTTATTTTGGAACAGTTTGGTAGAATCATGGAACATGTCAACCCACGGACTCCCCTATTTCATGGCTTGTTGGCTTCTGCGGTGGGCTGTAACAGCCACAGATGGATAACATGAGAGAAACTTTTGGGTATCTATGGGAACAAGTAGCTGAAGTCTGCCTCAAGGTCTTTTCTTCAGATCCTTTCTCCATGCTAGGAAGGGGCAGGGAATCTCCCCCACTCTCCAACACGCAGAGGAGGAAAATGAGGCAGCAGGTGTTTGGAATGGAAATTGGGAGCTGAGTGGGGGGGAGGAGGGAGAGGAGGAGGAAGGAGAAGGATGCTGGAATTAATTCCAAAATATTGCAAAGAGAAAGCAGGACTAAGGGGAAAAGCAAATAGAGATGAAAAGCAAGACACTCTCCTTCCTGCAGCTTGATTCCTAGGTAGCCTGTTTAGTAGGCTCCACTGGTATTCTACACATTAATTAGTTCAATGCATTTCCAAGCTAACTGGTCTCTACTGTCTGTTTGCATGAAGGTCTGTGTGGACATGCAGGGCTAGTTGCTCAAAGCAAAACCAAAAAAGAAAACTCAGTTTCATTTTTTTAATCGTGCCAAGCTGATCCTTGAAATAAAATGTCATGCTAAGTGACAAGTGAATGCCTTTTATTTTAAAAACACCGAAATGAAAAGTTATGGGCTTGCCCAATACAGTTTTATCAAGACTCACTGAGTTTCACCAAATTTGTGATCTCAGTCAACATTTTAATGAAAAAACCTATTTCAGTAAACAAACCTTTCCAACCAAAAAAACTCACCCAATTCCATCAACATGAATTTTAGCAACTGCATGTTGTCTTTGGGTGCTGCTTTATTTGCTCTGTGGTTACTACAAGTTTAATAAAAACCTAGGGGAAAAAGCAAAAACTCTGTCTGGCTGTTCAAATCCACAAGGTAGCAGATATTCTAAGTCCTGCTGCAGAAAGCTATGAGTACAGCTACAGGAAGCCCTCCCTGATTTTCAAACATGGCTACTGTTTTCCTAAGCTCCTCTTCTCTTTTCATAGTTACAGACATCACATTCAATCTGGCTACATCAGGCTATATTACACCTCCTGATCTCATGTAAATCTCATATGACCAGACACAGCTCAGCAATTTACCCGACTTTCAAAATAACATGTGTACTTGCCATATGCAGATAACAACCTGTGAACAGGCCCAAGCTACTTTCTTAGGAATAAGTAGTTAATGAGAATTTCAGTGCTAGCACATCTCGGCTGAAGACTGCAGTGCTATATGCAATTAACATTTATTACACAAGGACATTCACACTGCAGGTGGGTAAAATAATCATTGGTGCAAAGGAATTTATCATCATGTACCTTTGCCTGATTCTACTACCCCACTCAGCCATTCACCCTCTGAAGCTTAGTCCAGTAATTAAGCTCCTTGAACACATTCAAATCAATATGGAAAAACAGCCATCAAATTATTATCTTAAACAAACAGTTTAAGAAACACAACATTTGGCCTCCCTGCAAGTGTATCTGCCTAAAACGAAGGCCAGAAGAGCTAAAATTCAGCCCTGGATCAGCAAATTGTCTTTTAGTACGTATGGATAGCATAGTCTTAAATTCTGCTATATCACACCCTGTCATCTCAGACTAAAAATACAAACTTCATGTGAGAGAAAGAGTAAACTGCTGATTTTCCGGGGAGACCCAATATATCATTTTAATTCTAGATTGGCAGAGATAGTGCTTTTCAGACAGCATCAACATACATACACAGAGAAATGGGGGAGGGAGGTATGTGGGCACATTTGTGCATGTGTGCTTGCGGGTTTGTTTATAGGGAAACATCTACCCAGACAGGAAGAGAAAAACAGCAAGCATATCGGGGCCAGAACTGAGGACAACACTGAGACTTCTTTGAGTACTTGTCCATGTCCTGCCTGTGTTCCTAATGGTTTCACATCTGAGGAGTAATGTGGGCATCCTCAAATGACGGAGGGAACTACAGGCTGATCAGCCTCACCTCAATTCCTGGGAAAGTGATGGAGCAGTTAATCCTGGAAACCATTTCCAGGAACATTAAGGATGAGAAAATCAGGAGTAGTCAACATGGCTTCACCAAGTGCAAGTCATGCTTGACCAACATGACAAACTTCTGTCATGAAGTGACTGGCCTGGTAGATGAGGGGAGAGCAGTGGATATTGTCGACCTGGACTTCAGTAAGGCCTTTGACGCTGTCTCCCATAAGATCCTCATAGAGGAGCTGTTGATGTGTGGGATGGATGAGCAGACAGTGAGGTGGACTGAAAACTGGCCGGGCCCAGAAGATCATCACTGGCAACGCAAAGTCTAGTTGGAGGCCAGTAACTAGCTGTGTGCCACAGGGATCAATAGTGGATCCAGTCCTGTTTAACATCTTCATTATTGATCTGGATGATGGGGCAGAGTATACCCTCAGCAAGTTTGCAGATGACACCAAACTGGGAGGAGCGACTGATATGCCAGAGGGTCGTGCTGCCATCCAGAGGGACCTTGACAGGCTGGAGGAATGAGCCAACAGGAACCTCAGGAAGTTCAACAGAGGGAAGTGCAGAGCCCTACCCTTGCAGAGGAATAACCCCATGCACCAGTACATGCTGAGAGTCACAACCAGCTGGAAAGCAGCTTTGGAGAAAAGAACCTGGGAATCCCAGTGGACACCAAGTGGAACATGAGCTGGCAACATGCCCTTGTGGCAAAGACACATGGTATCCTTGGCTGCATTAGACAAAGTATTGCCAGAAGATCAAGGGAGGTAATCCTTCCTCTCTACTCAGGATGGGTAAGGCCCCACCTGGAGCGCTCAGGGTAAATCTTATCAATGTATATAAATACTTGAAGGAAGGGCACAAAGACGACAGAGCCAGGCTTCTTTTCAGTGATGGCCAGTGACAGGACCAGAGGCAATGGGCACCAGCTGGAACATAGGAGGTTCCCTCTGAACATCAGGAAACACTTTTTTACTGTGAGGGTGACCAATCACTGGCACAGGTTGCCCAGGGAGGTTGTGGAGTCCTCCTCCTCAGATATATTAAAAAAAAATGTCTGACACAGTTCTGGGCAACTGGCTGAAGGTGTCCCTGCTTGAGCAGCGGGGTTGGACCAGATGATCTCTAGAGGTCCTTTCCAACCTCAGCCATTCTGTGACTGAAAAAAAACCAAAACACCCCCCAAAAAAACCAAACCAGAAAAACAGTCACATTTTAAAAAAATACCTATTTGCCCTTTCCAATCTCTGGAAACAGCACTTAATAGCACGGATATTTTCATTTTATATTTATATGTGCGGGTGGCATAATTTACACAAACAAACACATATGCACAAAGTACTGCAGAACTGAAAACAAAAAAAATTCTCCTCAGGCTGACACGTTTTATCAAAATTTTCCCAGAGACAAATATGCACAGATTTCTCACTTTCAGGGATTCTGCATCTGTAGAGTGAATCCATCACGTCCTAGCATCTCTAATAGCATGCACAATGCAATCCCATCAGCTTAAGCCCACCAGCTTCAGCTGCATCTGGCCCAGTAGGGGCTGTGCAGTCAGTCCTCAGTACCTTCCATACATTTTAAAAGCACCCATTTGCAAGAGCATAACCATATACAGACCACAACCTGTACTTCAGGCACCTTCAACCCAGCTGCTCGTGGTTCATAAATCCTCCACACAACCAGAATATGTGATCAGTATGAATGTTTCAGTAATACTGGATTTTGCTACAGTCTGTCTGGAGACATCCAACCTCCAGGGGGTTTAAGGTATTTCGAAATTCAAGACAAGTTTGTGAAGTCACTAAATCCATAGAGGCAAAACTCTTAAGTTCCACTCCTCTTTGGGTTGTCATTTAGTGATTTCTGTGTTGAATATACTCACTTCACTGCTAACTAGATTTTTTTTGAATTATTAGTCTGTCTGCTGTCTCAGGTCTTGCTGGATCATTGATTGTCATAAGCAGAAGATTCTTCCAGCCAATTGTCTTCAGCTATACCTGAGTGACTCTGCTCAATTTAACTCAGCAATTGGAACTTAATTAAAAATTCTGCTGAGAATGTGTGGGCCAGAATAGGAAGAGGCTCAGCATGTCAGAGCTGTATTAGCTCTGCAGCACTGATAGGAACATGAACTAATAAAAACTTTTTATTCATACTAAAATGAGTTCCCTGGACTTTCATTAGACAGTAGGAACAACTGATGTAGGGTGAAAATTGTATCAGTGAGCAGATCTGTTCTGCAAGAATTACTCTATTCAGACAATCACTTTCCAAATTAAAAACCACATCAAATAAAGGGAATCTCCATTACAACATAAGAATATACAATTCAAAGCTACTTACCCTGCTTGTAACTGGCCACAGACAACTGTGTGAAATGCACTCAAAGTTACTCAGAGAACTGAAATGGCCCAAAAGATTTCATTCTGTTCTTTCCAAACAGGGGCGTTCCACTTATATTGACCTTTAATCCATTGCTTGGTTAATTTCTACTATTTGAGTGATTACACACAGTGCAGCTAAATGCTCCTTTCTACATGGCTGGCTAGAATTACCCTTTGTTTGGCTAACTATTATATCACCTTAAATTTCAATTACATGAAGACACTGATTTTATAGCACTAGATAATTTGTCAGAGTTTTATTTCTACTTGTAGTGTGGTTTTCTACCAGGGACCTATCTGATGGTTCCACAGCAGCGAACTAAGAAAAGAGGAAGACTACTGCCAAAAAACCTTAAGTTTGCTATGCTGGTGCTGACCCTGCACTGGAAAAATTTCAGAGGTCCATAGGTCAAAACCACACAATTGGAATAACTGGAACAAAACCCCCAAAGTCTGACAGACTTGGCTGAAAACACTAAATTAAAAAACTCATCAATTTAGGATTTTGCTTTCTACATATGCTCACAGCTATTATTCTTTTTATCTTTTGATAGATAACACAATCTTATTCTGAATGCTGAAACTGTTGAAAAGAGAGGGATGAATACTCACTCAAAATAAGAACTGGATTTAATAGATTCCTAATTTTCTCATGCATACTTTCCATTAAAACTCACACCTTTTAGCTTGATTAACCACAAACACTCAAGTGTAAGTTTTAAGTAAAATAACGACCAAGATTTCATTTAAAATATTATATTCCATTCTAATGTTCTTTATGTACAATTTACATGTCTCTAAGACGTCCTGTTTCCATTTATCAATGCAATGGTTTATAAGATTAGGTAAAATAACCCGAAGTGGGATTTTAACCAAACGTGCAATCTGCAATACAATGCAAATTGATAAGGCAAATGCATTAGTTTAAGTTACTAATTTCAACTGTGAATCCACCTCTAATGCTCAAAATTTGCAAATCAAACTACTCTGTCACCAAATTCCTTGCCAACTAGTAATAAATACTCCTCTCTTCCACAGCATTTTTCTTCTTTAGATTGGAAAGCATGATGGTCACTATCATTATCTCTGCTATTATATAGCTTTTATGAAACAAGAGGGCCTAAAGGGAAAAGTTTTATGATGCTTCATTCTTTAATCATCTTCATTTTTAATCTAGACTCCAAAGAGAAGTTAAAAGTATCATTAAGAGTCTGAAGTGTGTTAGAGCTAATGGAAAAATCTCCCTTCACTCTTATAAGATTATGCCACAGCCTTCAAATTGCTTCTTCACTTTATTGTTCTTGCTATTTGAATTCTGGCTCAGTTTCTCTACGCCATCCTAAAGCATCAGCAGAATAATTTTTATTTTATTAAACACTCACCTCAAACCACTGGCCATGCGACTGCATTTTAAGGATGACACAAGGATCTGGTTTTGAGAGGGCATCCCTATCTGATATGCCTTTGCATGCAACTCGCAGCTCCACTTTAGTCAGGCATGGGCTGTTAAAAATTCCCAGGGTATTGGCTGCTGATTCATAGATGTTGCTCATTTTCTTCATTCCTTTTTCTGAAAGAGAGAAAAGGTCCATTAAGAACAGTGCTCACACAGTACAGTCCTTCCTTCCATGCGGAAGCCAACGCAATGTTCTGCTAGCCAATGGGACCCTATAACTGTGAAAAAGATCCAGAGCAAGAGGGGAAAAAATAAAATCAAAGGAATACCTATGGAAGAAATAAATACATCATCCTGTATGTTTAGAAATAAGTCAACTTCAGAATGAAACTTTCCACCATGCCCCTGAACTCTGGGTGTGAACTGTGACCTTGACTTCCAGCTCTGTTCCTGATTATAGAGCCACATTTCCCTAGGCCAAAGGATAGAAAGGATGGCAATTCTGAATTTCTGCTGATAATACTTTATTCCAGTAACAAGGATAAATTAAATTTGTTCAGCACTCCTTCAATCTGCTTTTATTTCTCCACAGTCCATCTAAAAAGCGCGCACTGCATCTTACAAAAACATTTTGTGTAAATGCTGTGGAAGGCCCCTTTCATATCAAACTTAAATTCCAAAACACATTTCACTCTCTATTTCCACACTTACTGCAGAAAATTACCTCTCCGCATTCCTAAGCAAGTAGTCAAGATTGATGGTCTAAGCAGAAGGGCAGGATATTTATGCTGGCAAATCTTGTTGTTATACAGTGTCTGCTCTTTTGGGTCAGGAATCACAGTTACATGACCACAGATGGCTGGAATAGTGGGAACCTCTGGCCCTTATTTCATTACAGGCACCACCAATCTTGCAACTCAAGCCTTTGCTTTCAACAGAAGGAACAAAAAACCATTTTTAACACAGAGCTTAGCAAAAACCACTGTACGATCATTTTTGATCACTTGTTCTGAGCTTCACAGTCTGACCTCTCAAAATCTGTCTCCTAATACAAGGATTAGTGCCTTCACCCCCTCTTACCCCATACATAAGAGCTGCAAAAAATTAATTGCACACTTTTAGAAGGCAGATTTATCTTGCCAGATTACCAACAAGTTTTTTGTGGTCTGTTTCAAACCTCTTCACTGTCTCTTCCACAACACCCTATTCTCAGAGGTTAACGATTTTTGAGAACTGTTTTGATAAAAATTAAATTTTGGTGATTTGGAAAGGAAAGTAAAGTTTTCTTCCCCCACTCTGTGAAGTTAAAAATAAAAACAAAATCCACACCTTCAGAATATCCATTTTCCCTACGAATTATAAAGGCAAAAATAAAAGGCATTTCTAAATTCAGAGTAAGAAGATTTGGCAATGCGGTGTGGACCTCTAATACATACAGATAAACTTCAGGAATGTAAGTCTGAATGATTAGGCTATGTTATAAAGCCCAAAGAGCATACTCAACTTCCACACAGTATATTCCTATACACTAGTTTAGTTTCTTATACATTTGTAGGTAAGACTCCTGACACTGCAAATAGACCAGCACCTCTCAAATCTAAAAATCTTTTACAGGGTGGAGAACGTCAGCGATGGCAAGATCACAGTCCTAGCTTGAAAGCAACAGCAAGCAGGGGAAACGGGGCTCTAGCCTAATCAGAAGTACTCTGACAAAATCATAATTTGAGAAGCAATGATCCACATGCAAGAGGAACCTGACATCTGATACCTCAACTAAGCATGACAATAGGGGTCTTGAAAAAGTGCTACCAAAAGTGATGATTCAAAACAATATCTGGGAGACTGGTTTTCTTCTTTTTGTTGCTTTTTTTCCCAAAACCAGAACAGATTAAGGTGGTGGTAACTTTGACAAAGCCACTGAAGGCTACTATTTAGCTAAAAATTACAGAGAAAATTATATGTATTTATATATATTTTGCTAGCAATCGTCACAAGTCTGTTTTTTCATTCTATTTCTAATATATCCCTGATATATGATGTCAGGTACCGAAGTTTCCATCAACTGGGATTACAAAAAGACTGTTAGAAACTGAGGTGGGGGCAGGGACTGTTGTCTAATTATTCATCATTTTATAATCCCATCTCCTTCGGAAAGCTGCTCAACAAGCTCATCCCACACATTTACAAGACATTTTTACATGTTGCCCTTTCCAAATTGAAATCCATTTGAAAATTGGGTTAATTCTGTCTCATGCACATCTTGTATCATTAATGAAATGTCATCCTTTGTGCAGAAATAGGTTGGTGATTTAATTAAACCGGATGATTTCAACACTAAATAGAAGGGGAAAAAGTAGCAGAGTGAGGGGGAGTATTTTTCTTCCTCCCACAATAATTATACACTGGTTTTTTAGAACAGTGGTAAGTATAAAATTATATTTCTTTTCATCACTACAACTATTACTTCAGCTTTTACAAGTTCTAAATTTATCAATGGAAAAGATCAAGTCACAGTCTTATTCATTTGTCTCATTATATTCTTCTTTTAATATAATCACCGGCTTGGGCTGTTGTACTGATGTCATGTTACCAGGAAGCTGGGGGCCTGGAAAATAGATTTTGAGCCTACTGAAAGTGGCTAAAAAAAGTATTATTT
The DNA here is from genome assembly GCF_000690835.1 of Fulmarus glacialis. Lineage (NCBI taxonomy): Eukaryota > Metazoa > Chordata > Aves > Procellariiformes > Procellariidae > Fulmarus > Fulmarus glacialis. The sequence continues at coordinate 42,184 of NW_009231190.1, read as the reverse complement.
TACATAAACATAGACAAGTTAGATTGCGTAAGTTTTTTGTCAATTAACTACGTACATTATTGATGGAGGAATAAACTGTTCGTTTTTCTTTGCTACAAACTCTTCCTTTTTCACTTCATTAGAACCTCATTATTCCTTCAATGTCCATGTGAATCTTTAATATTCACTGATGAAGAGCTGTATCTGTGAGAGGAAAGCGACAGTGTAGATATGAAAGTAAGTGAACTAAGTAGTAAGTCACATACTACTGAAGTTTCCAGTTCATTGCTACATACATGCTCTTACATTTCCTCTGGAAAAGAGGAAAACAATCTATCATTACATGCTTCCCACACAAACTCATTAGCCAGTGCTAGACTGCCCAGAACGAGGAGGCAAGATCAGGCCTTATGGTTTCACCTCTCCATGGTGAAACAGCAAAGAAGGCAGTACCAACCGGAAAAAGTACACTGTGCTGAAATCAAAACGCATACTATGTTAAGAAAATAATTTTTGTGTGTGTAAAAAAATAAATTTGTTTACACACATACTCTCCCCTCCCCCTCCCAAAAGCTTTTCTGCAAGTTGTCTGGGTGAAGTACGAAGAGATTTTGGGACCGGTGCTATTTAACATCCTTGTCAGTGACATGGACAGTGGGATTGAGTGCACCCTCAGCAAGTTTGCCGATGACACCAAGCTGAGTGGTGCGATCGACACGATGGAGGGAAGGGATGCCATCTAGAGGGACCTTGACAGGCTTGAGAGGTGGGCCTGTGCGAACCTCATGAAGTTTAACAAGGCCAAGTGCAGGGTCCTGCACCTGGGTTGGGGCAACCCCCGGTATCAATACAGGCTGGGGGATGAAGGGATTGAGAGCAGCCCTGCCGAGAAGGACTTGGGGGTGTTGCTTGATGAGAAGCTCAACATGGCCAAGCAATGTGTGCTTGCAGCCCAGAAAGCCAACCATATCCTGGGCTGCATCAAAAGAAGCATGGCCAGCAGGTCAAGGGAGGTGATTCTCCCCCTCTACTCTGCTCTCGTGAGACCCCACCTGGAGTACTGCATTCAGCTCTGGGGCCCCCAACATAAGCAGGACAATGGACCTGTTGGGGCGAGTCCAGAGGAGAGCCACGAAGATGATCAGAGGGCTGGAGCACCTCTCCTATGAAGACAGGCTAAGAGAGTTGGGGTTGTTCAGCCTGGAGAAGAGAAGGCTCCGGGGAGACCTTATTGCAGCATTCCAGTACTTAACGGGAGCCTACAAGAAAGCTGGAAAGGGACTTTTTACAAGGGCATGTAGTGATAGGACAAGGGGTAATGGCTTTAAACTGAAAGAGGGTAGATTTAGATTAGCTATAAGGAAGAAATTCTTCACTATGAGGGTGGTGAGGCACTGGAACAGGTTGCCCAGAGAAGCTGTGGATGCCCCATCCCTGGAAGTGTTCAAGGCCAGGTTGAATGGGGCTTTGAACAACGCGGTCTAGTGGAAGATGACCCTGCCCATGGCAGGGGAGTTGGAACTAGATGATCTTTAAGGTCCCTTCCAACCCAAACCATTCTATGATTCTATGATTTCTTCTCTACAGCACCTTGTGAAGAATCAGGTAAACACTCACACTCAGCCTCACCTTCAGTTCAGGTAATAAATGAGTAGAATGAGAAAGATGCTGAGATTAAAAGCAGTAACCGGTGTGCTCTGCATTTAGAAATAGGGCTTGTTATTTAGAAACCTGTACTCCAGACCAAACTACATACAAATGGATTTGGGGGTTGCAGGTTTCCCGTCACCATCTGTTGAGGGCTGTGTCTGAATCATTTGTTTTACTGGCACCCTGGTCATGAAATGAAAATGAGCCAATAGCATCTGTCTGCTTCTGAAAAAGTAAACAGCAAGACTCTGCTCCTGGAAAGGTAAATGATGTTTACAGTATGTGCATGTGGTGGGAAATACTAATGGTAGAGTTACATGAAATAAGAGCTGTGAATAAGCGCCTTCAAAAGAGGGCAAGACCTAAAAGCACTGGATGTTGTAGCCCTAGCTGCTCCCTACTTATTTATACTTATAAATAATATACAGGAGAGACATTCAGCATTCAAAACACAGGAGCAGCTGAAATCTCTATACTGAAAGCTTTGAACCTACAGTTTGTGGATCTTCCATGGTTTAGAGTCTAATAAAAGTAAATATGAAAACCAGGGCTACAGTTAGCAGCTTAAAATTTATAAAACTCAGACTATCAGCTTCTGCTGGAAAACAGTTAGTGCTCCACAGTTTGAAAGAGAGAGAAAACCAATTTTCTACGTTATTAAGAAATGCAATCGTTGTAGCACTAGGAAAGTTGTTTCCTCTAGTTCTGTTCTAGATTCTCAATTTATGTTACAACTCTGGCAAAATCAAAACCTAAGTAGTCATGTTCATTTTTAGGTGAAATCACTAGCTTTAAGTGACACGAAGAATCTGATTAAATAAAATGCCATTTTGAAAGTATACTAAGCTTTTTATAGGGTCTGATCTGAGATCCACAGAAGTCCGTGAGAAAATAACCCACTGATTTCAATAAAGTGGGCGGCTGAGTAATATAGTGCCACAAGCAATCCTGTCTTCTCCCAGTGTATTTTATCATTTGGCAACACAGTAATGAAAAATAATCATCAGGCACAGAGGGTTCAAGTGCTTCAGAACAGCCTCTTGGGGCCTGACCCAAATGCCACTAAACTTATTCATTGGCTTCAAATGTGCATTTCTCAGGCCTTGAAGATTTTATGTGCTTCTATCCTATCTCCCATTATGATGCAAGATCAAGTTGCACAAAATACAGTAAGAGCAAGATTTATAGAAAAGGATGAAATTATGTCAGGTGTTCAGGTAGAAAAGTTTTAAAAGGTTGCTCTGTTTAGTTATCTGTTCAACTCCAGCAGAATGGAGGCCACGGATCCCTTCAGGGAATGATATTAATTGAGATCAGCAAACATTTTTCTTTAAGAAACTTTATGTGATTGGGAATTCCCAGTCTCATTGAATTACTCTATTAGTTGTTGGCATCAAGGCTTCCTTGGATGTGAAAAGCAAACCCCTTCCTTCTCATTCAGCTGTGTGGTTGGCAAATAAACTTTGTACAAATGAGGAAAGATGGGAATTGAACAGGAAGTCCTCATTCAGCAAGTTGAATAAATTAATATTCCATGTGCTTAATTGGGAACTTGCTAAGACACCTGGCTGGCCCAGGACTGAAGATAGGCAAGCAAGAGCCCAGAGGGATAGTAGAAAAAGCAGACCTATCTTTATTGCAAATGTATCAATGATTGGGAACCAGTGATCAGCCACAGAAACTGATGTTCATTGTCTTCTATTTCCTCTGTAAAGCAACATTTTTTTCACTGTAGCATTTTCATAGCATAAGGTTTTCTGTAACCCCTGTTACATTGTTTGACCAACCTCACTATGAACTATTTTTTTCCTTATGTCTAATCCTTGTTGCAGCTGTGACCGTTGCCTCTCGGCCTTTCTCTGTGCATCTGTGGAAACTTACTTCTCATGAACAATCAGTGCTATCTTAAAACATGGTCATTCAACTACTTACCTTTGACCACTCTTACAGACTCCTGATTATCAGCCACATCTCTAATCACTGCACAAGACTCTCCTCCTATCAGTATTAAAAAATTATTCTGGTCAACATCAACTACGTTATAAATTGCTACAGAAGTTTAAATGATCACAGCTAATACAGACAAAATGCCAGCTGCCAAAATTAATTTGAATATAAATTACTGTATAACAAGAAGTCAATAGGTTAGCTAGACCCATCCACAGGATAGTTTGTACAATTAAAAATACGATTTTTCCTCCTTCCCTTTGATTCTCTGATTCATACAACAATTAATAAGGATTATTTAAAGTTACACCTACCAAAGTTTAAAAGAGCTCTTTGCAAAATGAGCAATAAACTCAGTAAGCAAGGAGAATCCTTGGAGAATCCACAGCAGTGCTATTGTGAACAATGAAACAGATCTGATAGTGTAAGTAATTTATTTGGACAGAAGGGGAGAAGGTTCAGAACAAAGTGCCGGCAGTGTAAATGGAAATATACACACACTAACAATTCAAAAGGACACATTACCATAGAACCAGCTGGTTCAATTATAAGGGGAGACAGGAAGGTCACTGAAAAGAAATTGAGACATCTAACGTATGACAGAACACTGTACAAAAGTGTGCTGCACCTATACAAATAACCCCATTTCAGTTAAGGGAGGGGAAAACAATAACTGGAGCACTGGGAGATGCCTGAATGTGCGCAATTCTGGATGTTCCGAGTAGTCCCCGCTGAAGTCAGACTGACTTGATGCAATGCAAAGCACCTGTAAGAGTCAGCAGCTAAAATACACATATATTCTATTACCCTCTATTAGAAGCGCAAATCTAAGGTTCTCCTTTGTTCCTTTAGTATGTAGTTAATGCCATCAGTCACCTCGTTCTTCTCCAAGTTCCCACTGTCTTCCCGCTTACAATGTTGTAATGTGCAGAAGAAGACAAAACTAAAAATCATTAATACAAAAGACAGGAGATTGAACAGATAAGAGATCAAAATATCTTCCCTAGGGATAGATACAGACAAGAGGGTCCACCACTACTGGAAAGCAGTACCGATGCTTTTTAGTGGACAAGTGGCAGAGATTTTTCACAGAATTAACCAAAGTCTGCTTTATTTACATTCGCTGGATTTGTACCAGTCACAAGCAGTCCACCTCTCCTGTGGCAAGGCTAACTCAGAGGCTTTTGTACAGAGGGTGCATTTTTTGTACTGTTTACAAAATAACACCTTCTAAGACAGCGTGGTGTCTTAATAGGATAACAGAGTATATTTTATTAGGAACAGTGTAGAAGCCAGAGGGAAAACAGACTGTCTCATCTATATACTGACACGCTGTAACAGCTAGCCCCACAGTTGTCCTCTTATCCACAGTCTTGTTTCCTTAAATATGCCTGTCCAAATCCTTCACTTACAACTCAATACTGCCAAACAAAAACATTAAACATTCCCAGTGTTCCTCTTCCAAATCATGAAACTGGCATATTTTATCTCAGAAAACATTAAAGAAAGTGGATTCTTTCTTGATTTCACTTCCATTTGCAAAGCCATTAGAACTGATGTTCTACAGCCCTTTCTCACAACTATAAAAGTTAAAAACGCAGTTAAAAAGCAAAGGAAAGAAATGCCAGCAAAGTTCAAAATGTCTCCATAACATGACTCTGTGAGCTGAGGATTTATGAGCGGGACTGAGTAACATGAAGCCCCAGTAAAATTCAGGCTGCCAAATAAGAAAATGATTTGCCTACTGGTTTGGCTATTGGGTCTCGGGAGTCTGCTGTATTACCGTTGAGATGATATCTGAAGCATGGGTAGCTGTAAGCACAGGAACTAGGCACTGACACACGGAAAAGCTGAGGACCATTGAATCCACTTCAAACACCATACTGAGGAGTTTCACAAAAAAAACCCAACCTATTATATGCAAACCACATATGTGGTTTGTGAATGTAAGTGATAAGTAAGCATAGTAAATCACAAAAATGTAATTGAATCTCTCTCTCTAATCAGTAACTTCAAAGTTACTAGCATGTGATACGTATTTGACTGCTTATCACTGAAAGCCATTAAAATTTCTTTTGCCATTTTAGTTTGCTGCTTGTACTAAGCAATACGTCAACTGAAATACAGGAAAAAAAGTTTATTCACTCTGAGGATATGTGTTTGTTGCTTTTTTCAAAATCAGCTCTCCCGTTAGATATTAGAGGGAAAATAAACAAGTGTTTGTCTTAACAAGAATTCTGAAGCCTTGCAATATAGTTACTTATCCAAGAATCTTAAATAATTGAAGTTGAATTGATATTGCACTATACTTCAGAGAAAGATAAGCTTGGAACAAAATAAAATAATCCCAGCACTCCAAGGTGTAGCAGTCACAATTCTGCTATCAAGTAAACACAGCTGAGTGCCTTCAGAACACATTTGAGCCAAAATAATTGTTTAAATAATTAGCCAATTCTGAACAAGAAAGATTAAAAGTCTACTACGTTAATCCTTGCATTATCATCTATACATACATAAAATACATTTGAAATGACAATTACCCACTATCTACCTTGTAAAAGCACACTGGCTACCAGCTACAGGGAAATGAAGCAGCAAGTTTTGTTCCTCAGTTATACTCAATTACATCGAAGTATGTATATAAACACATGTAACGCTTGGAAGAGTTTATCCATTTACAGATGTAACATATTGCAAACTGCTCATTTTCCTCAACAGATGGCCATAACGGCTTTTCCTGCAGCATAAAAATGATCCTACGAGAGAAGCTGCTTTCTGCTGCTAATCCAAAGATAGGCACATCAAGAACAACAGTGAGGAAGAACTTCCCATTCACCAGTCAGTTCCTGCATTTGCAATGCAACCAGAAGGTATACTTACTACAACTTGGCTCAGGGCTTCTTAGCACTGTGAGAAAAACTGAATTTATCTACTACACAGGAATGTTCTTGGGGCCACACTGAGCCCAAAACTGGGACAGAGCTTTAATGTCAAGTTGCTCTGTCAGGTAAGACAGGAGCAGAAGAAAGGGAACAACTGATACTGCCACAAGCAGTTGCTCTCTCACTTCATAGTTGCTCCGCCAACATGCTTGATCCCTTTTCAGCAACAACCAGAACTCCTACAGCCCCCCACAACTCTGATATACAAGGAGCAGCCTGACTGCCCTCAGGAGGCTGCTGGGCAATGGCCAGCTTTGCCTACTGACTAGAGCCAGTCCTGAGTTCATTTCCTTTGCAATGGAGGTTCTATGACAACAAGTCGGGCTTGTACCACTATTTTAAGTTAGAGCATGAGCCCTTCTTGCCTTCTTGTCATTTACTTACTTTCTAATTTCTTTTAAAGATCCTTGAGCAAATGTTTGAAGAGTCACCCATGTGACTTAGGCCAAGCACATATTGCCACTGTCTCAGTTAAATCAGCAAGGGATATGATCACATTGCAGCTCCAACTGCAGACGCCAGAAAATCCTAAAGGAGAAGCAGCTCTGCCAGCCAAATTATATTTATATTGGAAGTGCTCCTTTCTTTCCTAGATTCATTTCTACTAGCTTAGTCTGACTTTCCTCTATGGAGCTATATCCTGTTCCCTATTGGGAGTGCTTCGCAATCACACTACCCCCGTACCATGATAGACTTGGTCTCTGAAGAAGCCAGTAGCTATTTTTGGTATCAAATTGATTCATAAAAGAATTGCAGCATGCTGTCAACAAAAGGTCCTATCAGCGCCAAACACATCACTGGTGCCAGTGCCTCGCCATTCCTCTGCTGGCATTTCCATGCTCCACAGGAACAGCGCTCTACCAAGCTACCAAAGCTGTAGCTTTGGTCAAGACACAGTGCAACCTCACACAGATCCCAACCTGGGCCCTGGAAGCAATACAGCTTTGTCAGCGGAGCTACTTCCTCCTGACACAGTGCCAAGGCTTTGGCTTAACATCACCTTTGAAAACAAGCTCTAGAAATCCAACCCAGCAAGAGTTTTCCAATGTTTCTCTCCCTCAGAAATTCTTGGGACATGAATCGCTGTTGTCAACTACTAATACAGATGAGAAGCAAGATACTTGGAATGTCTTTTATAAAACTTTCCCTGACACAAGATTGTCTCTTAAGCTCTTCTAAAAGGAACCTATGAAGTATACACAGGAGTTATGTCTTCCTTGTGAAATCTTGTGACTTGTGAAAGTCACCATCAGTCTTTGTTAGCATATACTGACAACAAAAAGGTAAAACAATTCAGCTCTGCTAGTTTGGACGTGGAGGGAAGGGGTTTTCAGTTCCTAAGTAATGCACAAAAAAAAAAAGGACTTGTACATCAGTATTGACGGAAGTCCTCCTGCCAACTGCCACACATAAAGAGCAGCAAAACAACTGCTGATCTTGACATCACTGCCTGGTAGGAGAGCATTTCATGAAGTGCACATTAGGCAAGCAATACCCCTAAGATTTGAGCACATATTGCACAGGGCTTCACCTACATTCAGCCATCTTTAAAGGACAAATTTATACAAATTGCAATAAAGTAAATGAACCACTCACTGCAGTTGCTAGTTAAAATGACAGAGAGAAAACAATGCAAATAAACCAGCATTGATGGCACTCAACACAGAGGAGACGCCAGAAGCTGGTATTGAAGTCCCAACCAGATGTTTCCACGGCACAACTGCAATAGTTCTGGTCAGATTATCTAAAGCATGGTGCTGTATGAATTGAAATATTCCTGGGCTTTCTCTCCAAATCTGTAAAACTGATAATTCCCTCCCCTACCTGCCCTCTGCTGAATATGCAAAAGCTGCAAAGCATCAGGAAAATTACATAGATAAGGAATAGCAAAGCAGGGTCACTATGATGTAATAGTCCACTATACATGGTGGTGGAAGACCTCAGAAGAAGACAATCTTCACCTGAAAGATAAACTGCAGCAGCATAAGTGAAGCACAGAGGAAAGGAAACAAGCATTTCACTTGAGCATAGCTTAGGTAGATGTCCAAGTTGCTGGCTTGTTTGAAATAGCAATAGTTGCAAGCTTTATAAGCCTAAATAAAAGAGCTGTCAGCACTTTGCTCAAAAGTAATGCTTAAGAATTTTGGTAAAAATAAAGGTGTGAAGCCAAACTGTAACATCTGGTTGTACCTGTCATTCCCTCCACACTAGCTGCATACCCTGCACTTGACTGACAAGAACTTGTACTGTCATGTTCTTGGCCTCACCACCAAGAGACAGAAACATCAAAACAAGCCTCCTCAAACTCCTTATACTCATGGAGAGATTGATATTTCCTAAGACCACAGAAGAGTAGAAGCCCACAGAGGAGCCTCAGTAGATACCCCATGATGCCAAAAAGGAGTGATGATAACTAAACGGGGTTCCAAGTATCTACGAGAGCTGCCAAGAACTAAAGAAAACACAAAATTGAGAACACACTACACCCTGATCATTGCTCAGAGCACAAAGCAATGTCTTCCCTGTTCAAGTATTTATATCTGGATTTTAACTTTAAAAGGATAGCCATCAGGTTCTATACCTACATATTTTTAGAATTAGGAATATGCATGTTGACAGTAGCCAACATGCAACTATACCAACAGAGGATACTCAGATTGGTCTTTGAATAGAATCATAGAATCATTAAGGTTGGAAAAGACCTCTAAGATCATCGAGTCCAACCATCAACCCAACACTACCATGCCCACTAAACCATAGAATCACAGAATCATTAAGTTTAGTCCAACTAGACAAGGCATGTAATATGTACTCTGTGTTTATCTGTGTCTTACCCCTGATCTGAACTGATCCAGTGTAAATAGGCCCAATAATCAGACAGATTTTTTCACAACTTTTCAAAAATTATGTTGTCATAATTTCATATAACTACTTGTCTAATGCATGAACATACTTCAGTCTATACAAGTGTAAGGGGACACCAGAGAGAAGAGATTTGAAAGACTTTTATGAGTATGGAACCCAAGATCTTAATTTTTGTTCCTCTTAGCTAGCAGAAGACTTGTTTTTTATTTTCTTCTCTAGTGCCAGCACTCCCCACCCCAAGCACAGGTAAAGGTGCTTGGAGAGGAAAAGAACAAACAAAAAAACCCATACAAATGAACATCAGAGAACATGGCTTACAGTAAATGCATGTCCTCACAATATCGAAGTCTCAGTGATAGATCTTTAAGTGCTTCTTCATATAGATCTGTGGTATCAAATCCAGCCCTGGACACCTATGGAAAAGATGTACTAAAAAGTTCTAAAACATTCTGAAAAGATACGCCCTTTTGAAAGCATCTTGCTGTTTCAGTCATAAGCACTGTCTGCCAATTACAAACATTATAGCAATTCAGATCTGACCCGGTGAATGATGTACGGCATTCTTTATGCTCTAGAGCCAAAATGGAAATTTTACCTATAATTTCTGCCCTTTACAAAAATTGGGTTATAAAATAACCAGGTGCTTGATGGCTGTTGCCCTAAGTCTGTAATGAGATGGAATACACAGTTATACCATTTAGTGTTCTAAATTGCTTCAACTTTGGAGTAAATACATCAACAAATACTGAGCTGGGATATTAAGTTAGTGTAATACATCGAAGTCAGGTGTTAATTTGCTGATGTTACATGAAAATTATTTCTATATTTCACTGAAGAATTCTTCAAATGATTCACTTGTGTAATATGTTATTAAATGAAGCACATAAAAAGAGACATCTTAAACATTAACTTAATTGAAGGTAGAAGTAGCACAGACAAAGATTTAATACTTACTGGAGGAAAATTCTTCTCATGGTATTTTTACCATAAGCTAGAATGCCTGGCATGAAAGTACATTTCCTACCTGAATTACCCTTTGTGCTGGCTCTTAATCTTCCCCTTTTCAGGAACACAGGCAACATGTTAAGAAAACTGTTCCAGTCAAGTGATTACTGCAGCATTTCTTATTTAGCTACTATTTCAGATATGAAGCTTCAGCTTGCTTTTTCCATTCCTCCTCTTTTTCAGCCTCTGAGCAGCTATGTTCTTTCCACCTATGGTTAAGGCATATCTACAACCATCTCTTCCAACTTAGGCTTCTGCCAAGATTATGCTTCCAAGTGAGATAGGTTGCCTAAAAAAAAATCTCAGAGGAGTTTGAATATACCTACATTATGTTAGACAATGATACTGCAAAGGGGCTTTTTAATTCTCAGTCACTGACACCTCGACCTCTGACAAGATACTGTATTGCTAAAGTCAAATTGCACTAGGTCTTCAATACAGTTAATGCAGGCAAATTGTCTGATGAGAGTAACTTAGGCTGAAAGTGACCTCAGGAGGGGTCTCTATTCCGATCCCTAGCTCAAAGCAGGTCCAGTCCAGGCGAGTTCTCAGCATCTCCAAGGACAGAGATCCCACAGCCTCCCTTGGCCTCCGGTGTTTGACCACCACCTCTGTGAACAATTTATTGCAATTTTTCTTGTTGCAACTTGTGCCTGTTGCCACTCATCCTACCCGTCCCTCCAAGAAGAACCTGGCTCCATCTTCTCTATACTCTCCTACAAGGTGACTGATGAATGCTGAACAAAGCTTGTTCTCAGATCCTTCCAGGACTCCCTGTGACTTCACTTACTTACTTAGCTGCTGTGTATCAGAAGGAAGTCTGGTTAACTCAGTTAAAGCAATTTAGGACAAAGAAGGAAAAAGATCACTGCCATTTCCTGCATGTTATGGGCTGAAGACAGGCTTTAGAAGACTGTAGTTACATTAAACAAACAGCATATACCAACTGGGAGCTGCATCCATAAATTACTTTAGAGGAAGCCATTTGCAATGCATGACAACTTTGGCTGGTCAAACCCTACAAACAAAACTGCAAGCTCCTGAACATCTCATTAACACATTGCCTACGGAGTAACTATTAATACAGAGACAGACATCTTTTATGGGGGTGTAGTACTTCCCATGCATTCCTTAAAGGGACACTCAAGAAAGGTAAAACAAATTAAAGCAAGTTTAGTCTGGGTTGTTATAATGATGTTTCTGAGTAGAAAGGTGGCTTAGTAGAATACAGTGATAAAAAGGGAGGACTCTAAAACCTTATCTTTTACTCTTGGTGTTTCTGAATAACTCCTTTCAGTCAGTAAACACATTTGAACTCAAACATATGGTATCTGGAGATTTTTTTCCCCCCTCAGAATTTTGTTCAAAGACTGCACTGAGAAAATTAAATATTTAAAGTTGCTTTTACCTTCCAATTGTTCAAAATGGATTATAATTTCTCTCTGCAGTATTTTCAAATTAAAACTTTAATTAAAATTGCTGTGCAATTTTAAGGGTATTAATCTTTCTTGTTTCCTCAGCTTATCTTCTGCCCTTTACAGTTAGTATTTCTTATTGCATAAAACTTAACAGTTTGCTAGAAAAATTACTGGTTTAGCTTCAACCTGATGTCCAAAATGAAAACACTTCAGATCTGCCCAGTATATAAAATTGTTTAGGAAAGCCAAAAGAAGTTTGAAAACAAACTTATTGATACAGACTCTAATAAACGCTCTTAGTTTGTTAACAATATCATGGTTTTTCTTATTTGCCACGTAGGCTGTAATGTTTAACTTTGCTGGAACCTGCATGTCTGATAGATGCTGGCCTTGCCCTTCCTTAGTAGTTAAAGCAATAACCAAAAAGTCAGCCCAGACCAGAAGTTGTATTTTCTATAGCCTTATCTCTAGTATTCTCATCTTCAATTTATCTTTGAAATTTCTTCTCTATTTTGTATTCTTTTTGAAACAATAGCCTCAAACTCCCCAACAGCAAGATAAAAGGTCCAAGACATCAAAACTTAATTTTGTTCTCCCCATCTACAAACAGAGAAGTAATACTATCCTTAGAACCAGACAGGTCACACAGAAGTTTCCTGCCAAAAAGAGTGGAAAATGCTTCCTCAAAAATGCCTTTAAGTTAAAAAAAAAAATTTAAAAATCATATTTCTGATTATACTAGGTTTAGTCTAACAAAGGTTAAAAGGCCACAAAATCATCTTTTTAGTTTGACTGCATGAAAACTCAAAATACTTTGCCCAAATATCACTCTAGTTGTCACCCAGTACTCAGGCATTTCAATTTTTGCCATGAAAAAATAATTTTATTTAAACCATGCCATTTGCAGTGGTGTATTTCAGGAAATGCTAATCCTTCATTTATAATGACTTAAAGGCAAGGAACTTTTGATATTGCCCATCAAGCACCCACAGGCTGAAAACTCCTAAGCTGACACACCAGATACCCCAAGCAGGAGGGCCTCATCCCTATTCCAATGTCTTTTTCATTTGCAATACAAAACCACAATAGTGCATACAAATATCAAACAACGTGTAAAACTGCATTACTTAACTAACAACCAGCAGTCAGTTAGCTTACATGAGAACAAACCCAAAAGTTTACAGCAAAGGCGAAACCATTTCAACCTAAGCTTGGCTTAGCCAGTTGTCTGACCTTATCTTACCTGGTACGAAACTGGCAAGTAACCAGTTAGTTACCACTGCATCAGCAAAATCAGGACCTGCCATCAAGAGAAACAGAGCACTTCTTTGTATTTAAATAGTACAATACATTTTGTTCTAAGAGGCTGAAAGAGGCTACCCAAACTGCAAGCTGATTTAAACTACCTCAATGCAGAATGCCAAACTGCACCTCAGCTTCTCAACCATACATCTCTGCATGTTCAAGAACCTGACATCCCCAAACAGTAACTAACTCAAAGACCACACTGTTCCTCACCTTTCCCATCTGTTAAAGGGATGGGTTGTTAATAAGTCCTGCTTCTATCCTCGTCTGGTGCTGTTAGAAGACTAGGCTGGGGAAGCCATTGATATGTTCTTTGCTGTTAGACTTTTTTACGTCGTTCTAGTCTCTGAGCACAATACACTTTCTAGCTGTAAGCTTTCTGCTTTATTTTCCTTTCCCAATCACCTCTGTAAGAATGTCTCATCATACACAGCTGTCATTCAAGGTCAAACCATACAGAAGCAGGCAAATCTCTTCGATAATTAAGTTTGCCTTGATATAGCACAAGGACTAGCACAACTCAAACATTTGAGTAATGCAATTCATGGTGGAAACGGTGTGGAAAATAGGAGCTACATATTAGTTGGTAGCTTGTTGCACTTTAAAACTATTAGCATGTACTTGTGCCTGTCCAGTTCATTCCTACTACCACTCAAATAAGCAAGATCACAGATGCTTATACACCCCGGTCTGCTTATAAGCAGACCACAAATACACCTGTGAGTATGCGGTTTACCAGTGACCCAGAGGGAGAAAGCAACAGCTCTGGCTAGCTGTCTCCCTACTGATCATGGGGATTCAAGATAGACATCTGTTCTACAAGATTTTAAAATAAGGGAAAATATCTTCAGTTGTAAGGCAAATTCCACAGGGCACTTCCTTCTACCGTAGCACATTACCCTTCACACAGTTTGTGCTTACCCCAACAACCACCTTTAGGATTTCCTATACTCCTCAACCTTAGATCAACAAATTCTTAGATACATATTACTGCACTGGCTCCTACTTCACTAATTCCAACTCAAAACACAGTCCCCATACCAAGCAATGAAGCTCATTTACCAACCTGTTGCCTGTAGGACTCAAAGATGACCTCCAAGTAATCACCAAGACAGCCAACGACCCTGCCTATTCAAAAAAGAATGACAGTCTTTCCAAACCACAGAAGGTAAGACTAAAGCCCTTCTCCCCTTTTTGCCTCAAAAAAAAAAAAAAAAGCCCAAACCAAAACCACACACAACTCATGTCTTCAGAGCAGATATTATGGGGCCTAAATGCACAGTTGCTGTGACTGAACAGAGCTCCTGTGAAATTGGGGAGGGGCTACTCTTTTTCCAGTAGCCAATGCTCTGTTCCAAAGTAAGATTTGGGATACTCATTTTGTCCTCTACTGCCAACGCAGCAGCTGTACCCACATGCTCCTTGGTTAGAAAAGAGGTTAGAAAATGAGCACAACCTATAGCTCATCTTGCCGATAACCAAACAGACCAACTGCTTCCCTTTTGGAGTGATGGTGAGGTTTGAGTGGTTGGGAGTTCCACACCAAACCCACACAGCCAGACTCACCACAATCAAAATCCTGTCACCTCCAGAGCCAGAAGCTTAGATCTGATATAGGCAGTATTTTGCCAATGGTATTTTGTGCAAGAAAAGCACAAAATACCCAAAATGCACCTTTTAATGCCCTTAGCTCAATTATTCTACAGTGTTTAGTGGGACAGCTATTGTCACTGTGGAAATAGCATGGTCAAAGAGGACCACAAAAGCCATCAAAGAGGAAAGAAAATGACACAGACCATAAGATTGGTTATGAAAATAGTAAGGTGTTCTTGCCCCTAAATATCCCCTTAGTGGGACTTCAGACACTTAACATGCTGCTGGATTGAGACTCTTGAGAAGACAGAAGCCAGCATTCCCCCTCAAAAAAACACAGTAAGCAGCAGTTCTCATGAAACCCTTTTCAAAACTGTCTACCTCTGACTTTCCCTTTGTATTTATTTTTCTTTGCCAAACTTACCACAGCCCTTCTGTGCCGTCTCCACTTTGGCCAGCTTCCCAGCCTTTTCTGGCAGCAGTGCAATGCCACTCACATTGCCAGCTACGGACAGCTGAGTCTGCTGCTCTAGAATGAGATTCAACGGATGAGAGGTGGAACGCAGAGGACACACACAGTGTGGTACTAACGTTCTCTGTCTCCAACACGAACAGACGCTTTTTGAGTTGGGATAGGATTCATTCAGCTGGCAAGAGAAAGAAGGAAGTAGATCTTGACTGCTGAGTCAAATGTATCCAGTAAACTTCCCTGCTCAAAGTCTGCAGCTGCTCAAGAAAGGGTGATGATTACTACAGATGATCATAATTATACCAGGCCCACCTATCTTCACTCAGAAAAGGGAAGAAATCTCTCTGTGCTCCCCCTTCAGAGCAAGAAGGGACAAAACTTTAATAAAGGAGGCATTTTCTACGCCACTCAAAGAGAAAATCCTCTTTCCATGAGATTTTGGTCATATAAGGTCAAATCAGAAAAAAGAAATATCACTCGCTGGCCAGTCACAAGTATGCAATAGAAATGGAAATCAATATTTATTGAAGAATGTTGTTTGCTACTTAAATTTTATTGAACAGCAAATACACTGAGCACGTTACCACCTTCTTCATGGACATTCCGCAAACACAGGGAGAGACACAAATACCCATTACATAAAGTATCCATTCAAAAGTATTTGCTCAGTTAAAATCATTTTATGGCTATAGAGTGGCATTTCCCCAGCGTTTCTGCAGGATTCCAGTGGCTTTCCAAACTGGAGCCTTCTCTAATTTACCGAGACGTTCCAGCGACTTATGTGAGAGTATTACCACTAGCAGAGCTGCTGCACACTGAGAAAGTAGATCAGACCTTTACAGTAAATTTGCAACATACATACGGAAGTAGTAACCATATGTCAGAGGAAAGGCTTGCTTTCAGTAACTGTTTTTCAACCAGATAAAAATAACTTTATGCTTTTTTTTTTTTAATATTAACACTCTTTGATTAAAAGCTAAGCAGTACAGGTACGCAGATTTCGAAGACCCTTAAAATGCTCTCAAGTGATATCCTAAGGCTTCACAAGAAGTGTTGTGAATCTTCCATCACAATTACACACAACTTGCACTACCAAATGCTTTGTTCTTTGCAATTCCCTTGACTATAAAAGGAATTGATTTTTCACCTAATTTTAGATCCTTTACAACACTGTAAATTGCATTACTAGATTGGAACATAAATCTTTACTGTTCAGGATGTTTTTCCACCTAAGGAGAAGGCTAATGAATTGCATCAAGGATCACACTTGAACAGTGAAGCATCCAGACAATATTTAAAAAACAGAAAAAACAACTTTGTTGTGTATTATTTAGTGTCTGAAAAAAAAGAAACATGCTTCTAAAACTAACAGAGCTGCACTGAAGCAGTTCTTCTACATGTCTTCCCATCAATTAAGTCATTGGAGAAGGAAGAAATTCCAGTCCAAATTTTGTCTCAATTTAAAACCTACTCTAAAGCCTTCTGAAGTCAATGTAAAGACGCCATTTACTTCAAAGGGCCATGGAGGCCCCGTAGCCCCTTGCTTTTGCAGCATTTGATCTTTGGCGCAGGAAAGCTATGGAATGAGTCATCTACAAACTCATATGCTCTCAAAAAGAGTGATAAAATTGCCACGTAAGATGCCAAAGGCCCTCCTGTTGCAGGATTGTCGTAGAAAAAAAGGCATATAATCACTTCATAAAAGATGGGGTCATAACACACACAAACTAGAAGGCTCAATTAAGCCCACATGGCATATTTTGTTCTGGCATTTCCTGATCCTCAAGTGCTTGGCTTTCCTTTTCAAAGCGGGGAGCTACATGAAATACGCCAGAGTTATTTAGAAAGCAAACCATAAGCAGAAAATCCATTCCAACAAACACTTGGTGGTACCAAACACAGACATCAACAAGACAAAGGGGTTTTTACTGCACAGATATCTGCTGTTCAAGCTGAAGTGGAACCCACAGCAGCAGTAGACTTTCCTGTCTACTGCAGGCCACAGCAAAGTAAAGGCTGTGACAAAACACAACCTGTGGCAGTGGGCTTTGTACAAAGGAGCTTTGCTCATCCACTTTCAGTTCACATCACATGGGAGAGCAATTACTCCCTGACGACAGTTGCTGGCATAGGCATACAAAACTCAGATCTTTGTAGCAAGTACACTAAATGCAAAAGTTCTTGTGCCAGAAAGCACAGCAAGAGCAGCAGGTGATGGGAGGCAAGCACTTGGTTAACAAAGGTTTTTTTCATTGGGAGCTCTGCTATAACTTACAGCTGTAGAACAATTTAAAAAAAAAAAACAAAAAAAAAAAACAAACCCAAAACAAAAAAAAAAAACCCCAAACCTCAGGTCCCATTCCAGGCTGCAGCACAGCTATATGCTGCTCCTTTATTCATCCTTCCTGCAGTGTTTTCTACAACCTCTGCCTACCCTTTCTCTTTTCTACCCTTAGCTCAGTCTCAATTTCTGCTCTTCATTTGGGCTAAGATCACCAATCTTCTGCCAAATTTCCTTGTTCAAGTAGTTGCCGGCCTTGAGAGCTTCTCAACTCACTGTGGTCTCCCTACCACAACAGTTCTTCAGGGTTTTTTTGGTGGGTTTTTTTTGTTTGTTTGGGGGGTGGTTTGTTTAAAAAAGAAAACCTTCCTCAACTCTTGCTCCCCCCAGCCAAGTCTTCTTGCTCAGGAGGCCCCCTGTCATCCTCCTACCCAACCCTTTAAGCCTGTATTTCTTGTATCTCAATTCAGTCCTTCTCCTTACCTCTCCAGTTCACAGCACCAGTCTCTCTCCTGCTCTCACATCCTCACCCGCCCTCTTTCCAAATCCAACCAAACTGTTGCCTGGTCCATCCAATTTCCTTGCCTGGTCTATAGCTCTCCTTCCCTTCCACCAGAGGCTAATCTGTTTGTTTCTCTTCTCAAACACAGCTCTTGCTCCATTTCGCCAAGAAAGGAAAGACGAACTTGAAGTAGAGAGGCTGGATGCTAGGGAAGCAGCCATCGCACACAAAACCTGACCTGACCATGTAGCTCTCAGCTGAAGCGTGTTAGTGGCTCTGAACCAAAGACACATTTGCAGCCTGGTGAGCAGTTAGAGCTATGAGATACTTTGGCATACTCGAAAAAGGTTCACATGTGATGGGTTTCAATCTAGTCTATCGCAGTTCTTATATATACCTATTTTTAGATATATTCTTTAGAACAGAAAGTTGAAACTCTGACAAATTTCAATTCCCTCATTTACAACATAAAAAAAACTAGCTTTGTTCAAAGAAAAGACCACTGTATTTTATTTTAAAAGTATAAAAATGTCACCTTCTTGGAACCTTACTTGAGGGACGTTTTGGCTTTCCTTTGCAGTTAAGAGGTTGCACATGGTATGGAAGACAAATTCCAGCATAAAAGTTTATCAAAGGAGTTATTAAAGTCAGCAAGCAATTCAGAACGGAGTATTGTAGTGTGAACTGTCAGATGACGTTAATAATAACTGGCACTATGCTCTTCACTTTAATGTAAAGAGATGCAAAACAGTGTCTCAGCTTCTTTAAGATCATAGGTACTGAAGACAAAGTGTTGTGAAATCTGCAGCAAGAAAAGCATATATTCTGAAGAAAGCAAATTAAGTTTTAGGTTAACATCAGATTATGCCTACATTAAGAGAGGCATTTGTCTCCCCCACCCAACATATCAGAAGATAACCAACCCCCTGGAGCTCATCAGTACTTTCATTCTTTAAAATAACATTTAAACTCAGTTTCAGCATCCACCAAAATGAACTTCTGCTGGCATTACTGCCTGAAATAATTTCATGTGACTCATCAATTTGCACAGGACACTGTGAAAGGCTCTCCACATTCTGAAGAAATTAAGTGCTTAATCCATGTGTCTTTCTTTCGGTTTTCTTAATTATTCATTTATCCATCAGAACAGAAGGTTGCAGGTCTGGTAGTTATATATAGACATAGAAATGGAGAACAGGACAGAAGTCATTTGCCATGTTTGTTTATTTTGCTGGGCAAACTCAATACCTGCATGAAGCGAGAAAGCTGTTAAGATACTAATTCTTTTTCCCCTCCCCTAACTCCAAAAAAAAAAAACCAAACCACAAACCCACAAAAAATAACCACCAACTCAGTCAAGCAATCACATTATATAAGAGCAAAGAATCACCAAATGCTGGAATTGTCACAAGTTTCTGTAATGGCACCTGGCAGCTCAATCAGTACCTCTCAGTCCAGTTCACACACCCACTGAGAAGCACTGAGTGATCAATCAGTCCCAGTGGGACACGTATCAGATCAAGTGGTGGTGATAGGAGCTATTTAAACCCTTCACAACCATGGCATAACTCAATAAATCTTTTTAGTGTTAAGGTATTTGACAGTTTGGCTTCTTTACAACAGTAAAAAGGAGCAGCTCATCCAAATAGTTTCATCATGGAGGTTTGGCACTGGCAACATCCTCCCTGTTAAAGAGCTGGCCAAGAGGACAGACATCTTACTTATTCACAAATACTCAGTGAACTGTAATATTCGTTCTCACAGGTATGTTGCAGCATCCTTCCAAGAGGCCATGAGAAGAGGAGATTTAAAAGAAAACCGTGATTTGTTTGTTAGATGCTGTAGGGTTTTTTTCCCCTTAATATTACATTTCACCCATTGCATTCATCAATAAACTTAGCAGGACACTGCCTGACATTTTAAAAAATGCAATCAATTATGAAAAGTCATGCTGTTTGAGAAGAATTTATCCCACACTGAAAATATGAATTTAGTGACTCTCTCCAAGCTTTTAAGCTAATCTTATTATTATCCACATAATAATGTCCAGGGGCATAATAGTGTCCAGAGGCACCAGACCATTGTGTTAGTCACAGTGGAGTAAATCTGTAGGAAAAAAATAATTGCCTTGACCTTATCTAAAGTTTTCTGACAGAAATATCTGAAATCCAGTCTTTCAGCCACAGGTGTTTGTTCAGTACCCTCCTTTTACAGTGACTGAAGGACAAGTAGGATTCTGGCCTCTGCTCTCAAGTCCACTCCCACCACAACTGCTAACCCACAGAGCTTACTTAGACTGCCACAGGCCAGTCTTCTCACACACAAATAAAAGCAAGCATATTCTTGGATGATCTGGATCCCCTTCCTAACAGCTGGGAGGAACTCTCCAGTTCTAGCTCTCCCAGGGGCTGCATTGACCAAGATGAAGTGCAAATCCCAAAGACATGGAGAGAGAAGTAGAAAGGACAGACACCATTCTTGGGAATGATGTAACAATCCCTTTTCCTTTTGAAACCTTGGTGAAGTTATCTCTTCACACTTACATTAAGAGAAGATTCTTTCTTTTTTAACTGTGTACAAAGAGCAGACTGAAGTGAAAGAAATTATGCCTAAAAATGTAGCCCTGCATCCCCATGCACCCATACTTACTATACCTTATTTCATAAGATCAGCTGGTTTATATGTGAAAGTGTTAGCAGCTCCTTTCACCTGAAGTGGAAGGAGCCTTATCAGCACAACTGTGGCCAGGTTTAAACCTTTATGCAAACAAGTCTTGCTTAGAAGAATCTAATTCCAATCTTTTTATTGCTCACCTAAGGCATTTATTGCACTTGATAGGCTGTGAAGAAGGGCAGCCAGATTGATCCCAAGATTATAGGATTGGAACTAATGGAAACTGTTATAAAATTTTAATATATGCCATCTTCCAGACGAAAGGAGACTACAGGGGGAACTGACCTTTGAGTGCAGAAACCTTAATAACATGTCAACAGTGGGGTTACATTTTCAATACAAAAACAAATGACAAAATTAGGGAGATTGCACTACAGTTGTACTGTATAGAAATAACTCTCAAAGGAGAGCTTTCTGCTAGACTTAAGTGAATTTATGGATTATATAAAAGACTGAAAAAACATAGGGCCAAAAAAATGCTGATATAGTTGCCATTGATTTCAAGCAAATCTGTGCCAAACAACAGAACTCTTTTCATAGCTGATGCAAGCATCATCTCAACTTTGATTATACACCCACAGTATTGACACTCTTTTTAGCAGCACAGTCATCCTTCAATTTGTACCTTTCCATTCACAATCACTATAAAGGGTGGGGAAAAAGCAACCGTCTGCTTTAAATAAGTAGTATATTCTTCACAGAATTTCGTGGAAAACAAAATTATTTGAAATTAAATTTACCAAATAGTTTCGGCCAGAGAAAAAAGGTGGTGAGTCAGAGTAACTTAAAATTGCAAGGGACATCTGGAGATCATCTGGTCAAACCCAAAGGAGGGAATATTTTAAAAGTCTAAAAGCCTCATTTTAAAATTTCAGAATCATTTTGCAGGTGAAGCAGTCTGTGATTGATGACGTGTTTGTTTTCCAACTTTGCCTTTAAAAACATGCATAGAAAGTTGGTACTTTCAAACTGATCCTGCCCTATTTTGTCCCAATTGCTCTGTTCAGGAAACATTCAGCAGCGTTATTGATCATTTCCCACTATCTCTTGATTATGTAGCTCTACCCAGACCTACATCCCCAATGGCTTTAATACTTTCCGTAACAAATTTAAATCCTCTTATGCATCTGATGATAGGAATGGTATTTAAAAAAACCAAAACCAATCAAACAAATGCCATGATCCTCAAAAGTGTCCTTCAAAAAGTAATTCAGCGTCTTCAGAGGAACAGCTTTCAAGAAATGGATAATCTTCAGAAAGATGAATAGTTCCTTTCACATTAAGAATATTTCTTATTTAACTGCTATACAGAATATGCTCCATAGCATTGCACAGTACTCCCAATGGCTTTTATTAAAAATTTAGAATATAATATGGAAAGTTTATTGATTCTTCTTCTGGTGTTTGAATTTGCTAGGACTATAAGTGTCTGGCACCCACCAAGGAGGAACTGGCAACTGACCTGTGGTAATAAATGAATTACACAAGCCTATATAAAGCATAGGCTGTCACCCATAACCACCATACATTTAAATTAATACTGACCTGGAAAATACTTAATGTATTAGACCTACTAATAACAATAACTGGAATACTCAATCTTTTACTACAAAGTCACATCAAGACAACAGTACTGAAAAAAGTGCTTTCACCTTACAGTCACACTTGAAAACATTCCTTAAAAAACACTGGAAAGAAAAGGTGTATGCTTATACAGAGCTTTGGGGTAAAGCCATGTACTTTCCAGTTCTTACCAACTTCACACTGGTTGTCACATAAGAGATGACGATGATCCCACACTAAGTCTGTATCGCAGATATATTTCTGTCTTCACACTGTGTGATACCATTTGCTGAGGTTTCCTGTTTACTTTCCAGATCAATTATTCAGCCACATGTGCCTGCGCAATATGAGATTTTTTAAAGCACACAAGGCCTAATTACTGTCCTAGGTTAAATAACTAAACTAGGATTACCAGAACGTTTATCCAGGCATTTGCATTCAAGAAAGGCTGCTGGAAAACAAGCAAAACCCAAATATTCTCCAAATAAAAGCACCTTCAGGAACCGAGGATGGAATTAACTTTGAGGAGCCTACATCCTTTCTGTTCTGCCAGCTCTATCCTGCCAGACCTGAGAGTCACAGTGAAAACTGAGAAAACTATGAAAAAGCTCTTGTCACACAATGGCATCAGGAAGGTAAGTTCTCTGTCATCTCTATTTAAGGCACTCTGCAGAGGGATGTGATATGTGCTGCTCATACTTAAATATGGGGGAACGGCAAGAACGAGGGGCTAGGCGGCATAGATAGAAATATTAATATAGATGCCTTTATTCATTAAATACATCTAAAAAAGTTACTTTAACAGATTGATCTATCGAGATCACAGAGCTAAGACTGAACTCTCCATAGCAGGTTAAAGCAGAGCTCCTCATGTTTTATGCACTGTTTGATGAGAGGTTGCTAAATGGATTTTTGTATTCAGCAACTCAACATAATCTCTTGGCATAATTAGTTTAATTTGCCCATTTTGATCTGGGATTTCTGGAAGTTCTAGACTATCTTAAACCTTCCAGCATGCTAGCACCAGCACAGTCCCCAAAAAGGATGATAGTCTTCAAGATGGCTAAATAGCTGAAGCAATTTTAAGAAGTCCATAGAATCAAGCTGCGTGTTGCTTGCAATTGTTCACATTCTTCCTCCAAGTTAAACAAGAAATAACTTCTATAACAGGATATCACCATTACAGTTAAGCTACTTTGCTCCTGTACCTAGCACTTACCTCCTCTTATGGTCACAACTTAAGGTGCAACAATGCATACCTCAGTATTGGTCTAGATAGAACTTTGATGCAATTAGCTTCAGATGACTGCTAAATTTATATTTAGGCAGGATCAACTGCTCCATTCAGGAAAAAAAAAAAAAAAAAAAAGATGACACTAAATACAGAGTTAGAGACAGCTTCACACCATGTTGGTGCCTAGCTTCCCACTGATTTCCACAAACGCAGATACAGGAATCAGGCAAGTATCTAAGGCCATTGATGCTTGCTGTTAGCCTTTCGCTTAGCATTAGCCTAGATCAGGGAAGATTGTTCTGAATGATAGGTCAGTGGAACAAGATTTCGGAAAGTCAAATTTAAATTCCCAGTGCAACTTCCCAACACAGCTTCAGCAAATCACTCTATCTTATTTGTGGTTTGTTTATTTTTTGTTGTTGTTTTGTTTTTTTAATCACCCTGATGATTAAAACTGGTGGTGAGGAATAAGACATATACTCCAAATGACATGTTGAAAAGATGGTTCTTGATTTTGGACCTTCAATTTTGGAGGTCACATATGGATTTATCACTTGAGCTATCAGTAATGTGGTATTTCCAACCCACTATTGTAACACAGCAATAACTTCAGCCACAGTGAGCAATTCTCCAGTTTTCAGTATGTATCTATGAAAAGGTGTTAACACAAGCAGTGTCTCAGAGACCTGATAGTGTTTTGCAGTGTCTTTTTATTGTGTGGTTTATAATCATGGTTATCTTTTTTTAATCCTAGATAACCATTCTATATCTCATCTAGGAGTTTAGCAAGAATTTTTTCCATTCTTCACAGCACCAAGCAGACAACATGGTCCTCTTCGCCCCAAAAGAGTGCACAGCCTCTGTATTGCAGAGTCTATTGGGCTGAGAGTGCAGTCTCAAATAACCACAACAAACAAACTTCCCAGGATGACTTTCGCACAGCACTTTACCCTATTCTACAGAGTAAAGCAGAACTGTAAAATCAGCCATATAAATCAAAACCTTGAAAACTGCATTACCTTAATACCTGAACTTGCTATGAAAAATTGCCAAAGCTTATTTGCAGACCTGGTAATTCCTTTAAAAATTGGTTTCTCGTTATCTACTTACCTAAATAGCAATTTTACCCTTTTCTGAACATAGATTATTAAACTAGAATAGGTTTAACATTTTCCTCTTTCTGCAACCAAGTTCCCTGAGATTCAGGAGACCAGACCATGCCTGATGGAACAGAGCAATTCAGTAACTTGATTAAAAGGACTGGGCTGCTCAACAAATAGGCCCAGCAAAGGTCCTGTGTCGAAGCTTTCATGCCTTTTAATTTCAGAATGACATTCAATAAGGGCAATGAATTAACTAATCAAAAGGACTTGCACGAGTGACTTAGAGGTGGCTGAACTTGAACTGAGAAAGCATGCACATAAGATTGAATATAAAGGATAACCATACACTAGCTCTCCTTTAAAAGGACAGTACCTGCTGGGATGGATACCTATCATACCAGCACTTCAGAGGTACTGGCACCTTTTGTGGAGGGAAATAGGGTAAAACAAGGACTTTCTGGGAATTTCCCTCCACTCTACCACTTTTAAGTATTCACACCAGTATTTCCAGATCCCCATTTTCAAATCCCCCACTTCACGTTTCCAACTTATATTCAAGATGCCCTGATAATAGGGTTGCAAAGCAAGCAATGCACTGCCAATGCCAAAAAAGGTCAATTCAGGCATGACTACATTGAGAACCCTATTACTGCATGAATTAGAAGCAATTCTCCCCACTGTTAATCTAGAGGCAATGCAATTCAATAGTATTAGCAACAGTGCAATAGTAACAAGTTACTGTACCAGTCACATAATATTCTATGACCATTATCTAGATGTGCTTTGAATGAGAAGAGATGTGATACCAGCACAGGAGGCATTCAGAGCATGCCATTCAAATACTGCACAGAGTGGAGAAGGTGGTGTTTGACATATAACAGGCATTCATATGCCCATCTGGCAGGGTCATCAATGGCACCCACTGGTCTTTTGCACTCGTCTCTTCTGCTGAGCAAGAGGAATTGCAGACTTTCTGAAGCACAAGCCAAAGCAAGAACCAGGGAGGAAGGGAGATGAAAACTATTCAGAGGAAACACAGACATTTTTCAGGTTTTGGGGAGGTTTTTTTTTATTTGGTTGGTTTGGTTTTTTAAATAGCAAGTCCCTACACTTCCATGCCATCCTGGAGTGAGTTACTTTGTTTCATTCAAGGATTACTGAATCACAGCTTCTTTACATGCCATACCTAGCAGCAGCATCACTGTATGCCACCAGTGACAGCGCACACATCCCTCACTGCAAAGCTCCAGCTGCCTGCTGACCTACAAGCTCCCTTCTGCAGCCTGTTACACAGATGCACAAGGAGCTCCTGGCACCAGTAAAATCACCCCAGCGCACAACACTTATGAGCCTTCATTTAAACACCAGTGACCTGAAGCAGAGCTCTACCTTGTCATTCAAAATTCATCTTGCATGTATTCCATTTTTCAGAATTAGCCCTTTTAACAGCTCTCCCATCTCCTTTTCTGATTCATGAGCAGCATCTGACAGGGCTACAATACTCACCGACACTGACAAACTATAATCTTGCAAAGAAAAAACAGTCCTTCCTAAAACTACTTTTTCTTTTTAAAGCACCCACCAGTCATAACATTTCTTCCAGTCTGCACACTGTTTGTATTTTACTTACATCCATTAACATAAGGAGAATTAAATGATGTATAGGAAAGGCCAGGAAAAACATTCTTTGGACTCCATACACTTTAAAACAGCTTTTTCTTACAGATGACAGATTCAGGTCAGGGAAAGTCTAAAATGGGACACCACTGCCATCTATAACACAGTGAACAAGTAGTTAGTGCCCTTCCCCCCCACCCCAGCACACCCTCAAAGAGGCCTGACTTAAACATATTTGTTTTCATGATGCTTCGGAAACCTTTGATTGCAACATATATAGAGATTTCTTTGGTCCTTTTACCTTCCCTGTAGTCCTGTGTGGTACAGTCCCATAAACAAAATGCTGACTCTGAGGTAGGCTTGCTTGACTTTACTGTACTCAGCAAAGCACAAGGAATGGAGAACAGAGTTGCAGAAACACTTACGGAATAAAGTGTCAAGACAATAGGGAGGAAATATACATACACATATACATATATCCACAAATCTCTTACCACTTTACAAACTAGCAGTCTTTATGGGAAATCTGTTTTTACATTTTATTATCCAATTTACTGTAGACACAGTAACAGAGTAGAAACTAGAAATACAGGCTCTCGATCTGTTTCTATGGCTGCCAGAGATGAGAAAATGAATCATTGTAGAAGTCGTTTTCTGGTTTCTTCTATCATTGTTGCTAAATCATCAGATCTCCCCTAGTCCAACATGTAAGCAGTGCAATGTGCTGAGATTTTCCTCAACTTCATTTTCTCCCAGGAGCTGCAAGAGTTTGTTTTTACTCTGGAAAACCAGTAGGCATGTTAATTACACCAAAACCCAGATACGATTCAGCTAGGTGAGTGCATTATAACAAATGTAGAATACAATTCTGACAAACCCCTGACAAAAACGGCAACCTGAAGTCCTGATTCTGCATCCAGATTCTTATCTTAAGGGCAGAAAGGATCACTATGAACAAGAAGTTTGATATTCTGCATCAGAAAGTGAATAATGTTTTACCTAAGTTTTAAAGCAAGCCTATGATTTGTCATTGAGTGACAGGACAAACTTTTAAAAAGACAGAAATTATGAATAAGACTTACAATAACAATGAATTCATTACATGCACAGTAAGTGCTTCCAAAGGTTAAATACTCTCATTATTAAAAAAAACACCTTACTGCAAGACTCTGGCTTATTGAGTATGCTCAGCTGTTCATAATTGGTTTACAACATTAGTACAGTATTTTCCTTTTCTTGATATAATATGAAATTGTTTTGCCAAGAGAGCTGCTACTTCTTGCTGTAAATCAACTTTTTTATAACATATTTCATGTATAGAAATGTGAAAATATGAAAGAATTAGGAATTTTAAGAAATTATTTGAAAAAACCTTCCAGATTGCTGCTACTTTGAAGTGTGCTTGTAGTACTTTATCAGGGGGAAGAAGAAGGAGAAGGAAAAAAAAAAAAGGAATGAAAAACCTTTTACAGCTACACTCCTGTGTGGCATTAAATACTATGGCACCGATTCCTGTTGAGAAAAAAATTTACTTTTAGCTGGGAAAATATGGCTCCTAGGGTTCAATTTGAGTATTTTATAAAGAAAGATAGATGGCAAAAGTGTCATGTGAGAAAACAACAAGTAGAAAATAAAATAAAATCTGCATTTTGAACTGTGAACTGCAGTTTGACTGCCAGAATACTACCAGTACAGTATAGTACACAGAGTGGAGAAAAATTAAAAAAAAAAAAAACCATGAGCAATTAGCCATTTTGGGACCCTGCCTTGAGAAGATGCTTGACTGGGCTTGTTGGATGTTTACAGAGACAAATCTTTCTTACATAGATCTGCCTGCTTGAAAATAGCTTAAAACTTGCTCAGCTGCACTCAGAATTATAGCAAGCTAATGCTGCATTACCTGACAAGGGTGGATTCTTTTTAAGCAGAGATTTTTAAAATAATCAAAGCTAGATGAGGTGAAGGAATCACACTGTGCCTTTGTCTACACTCAAAACACATTGCTGGGACACCAAAATGTAAGAACTCTTCTACCATGGTCATAACAGGTATAAACCAAACCAAACCCACTAGTATAGTTTGGACCTCCTTGAGCACTTTTACACACTTTAACCTCTTTAACCTGTATTGATGTAAAATATATGAACTGGCAACAAATCACAGGCTCTACAAAGATGTCTTCTGTAGCTGTGCTACCTGTCATTGTCCCTTCCCTGTGGCTCTCATGGCAGAAAGTACTCTCTAATCTCTTTCCAGCAAAGTCAGTGGGCTAACTCAAACCCACCCCACATGCAAAGCAGGTTAAACTAGTCTCACAGATTTAGACTGAAGCAGACTAGAATATTCTTATTCTGCTTGCAGGGCTGTAGAGGAACAACCTCTGGCAACATGGCACTGGCAAGTACCAGCAAGTGACATCAACTTCAAATAGCGCAGCAAAATGAGTAACTGTTTGCAGCCAAAGATTTGTATTTCCAACATTCAGCTAAATTAGTCTAAAGGAGATGCACAGTAGTTAAGAGTTCAAAGCATAAATATGCAGAGTTAGTACAGCTCACCTGATTCACAGTAACTTGTAAGCCCTCCTTGACTAAGAGTTCAGAGCCTGGTATTGGTAACTTGAATCCCCTTCCTAAGCTTGGAAATAACTGATAGTATTTGGGGGGCATGGTGAGGGGATTCACTGAAGCACAGATAAATATTAGCTTTACCGGACAACTGTAGCAACAAAAGCAACGTTACCATTTACTGATGGGCTACTGATATTCTCCTACCCTCTTGCAATGCTGAATAATTTGAAGTTGAATTAACACACTTAAAAGAACGAAAAATCCTTGCACAAAGTCCCCAAATGGTATTTTTGGTTTTGTCTCTTTAAAACATCCTGGTAAAAAAATGTTAGGACATTGCACAGGAATACCCAGCCTGTTAAAAAATTTGTATAGTCTCACCAAAAATACACTAGAGGCCAAGGAAAAAAGGTCCCCTGACTTCAGTGGGCTCTGGTGCCATCCATTAATGATACCTCCGCAAGTTCTTTGTGCCACTTAATGACCTACCCCTTAACAGCCTAGGTCTTAAACTTCAGGGTTTTAAACATCTGGTAACACCCAAATGTAGAGTAAAGCTGAAGTTCTAAGAGAGAGTGACAATGGTATCAGTGTAAGGCTAGGAGACCGCAGATCCTCTCCAACCACCACCCAACCCAGAATATGAGCTGAATCCCTCCAGTTTCCCACCAGGGCCCACACCTCTATGCAAGTCTCACCTTCATCATCCTCCCTCCTACCCGCCCCCAAGCTTTCAGCTCAGCAAGCTGCACAGTTCAGCAGCATCTTGGTTTTTACCTCCAACTCAACGCAGCTGCTTGTCTTCTCAAACAGTAATCAAAGGTGATGCTAATTCTCAAACATCATCCACTGCTGCAGGCACATGGTTTTAAAAATACCATACAGTATTTGAAGTAAAGGACAGGCTAACTGTGTATTGCAACATGATTTAAGTCACTGCCTTCGACATTCTTCCAAACATTCATTTGGCTGCCAGACTGGAAAATGCCAAAGCTCTAAAGGTTATTAGACTATTGTTTATGACAATAAGAGTGTGAAAGTTTGCAGTCATGATAACATATTCAACTTAAAAGAGAAGAAAATTGAAGACATGATTAAAAAAAAAACCCTTACACACAAAAGCTCTGACTGTCCCTTTACGCAGCTGACAAAGGAGCTTTCTTGCCTCCTTCCCTACTCCCTCATAAAAAAAAATAAATTTAATCTCAACATACAATAAAGACTGAGAGGAACAGAAAAATGAATTTAATAGATTTTCCTACATGCATTATGCAAAGCAATTTTTAGTCTAGAAAGAGGTACTGCAGTTTACCTAAATTGACTCTTGAGGGTATTTTACTTAGAATGAATGTTTAATAGATGTTAGCTCAGCTGAAGAAGTAAATAGCTTATGGAAGAGAAATAGCTCTAAATCTCTTAATAAATAGTAATTTTTCCACAAGTGCTTCTACATCGGCCAAAAGCATATCGGCACTACTGAAATATCACAAGCAACTATTTCTGCCTGTCTTTTAATTTGTTTGAATAGAAATTAATCAGAATTTTGGGATCAAGCTTTCTGCTCTTTTTCTCCAATATACACAAAATATTGCAAATGCTTTTTTAGGGCAGATGCATATACTTGTGTGCTGGACTGGAAGTATCACCTTTGATTACTGTTGGAGAAGTCCAAACACCCCTCTTCCAGTGCCTCACCACCACAGATCCCTAGTAAGGTTGCAAACAAATCACATAACCCTGCTGTCCCTCAGTTCCCACTCAGTAGATCTGGAGTAATATTACTTCCCCTCTTTACACAAGATTTGAAAAAGCACAGCAGCAGTTTGCAACTCATTCACCAAGGCACAGAGGAGCAACACTATTCAACATTTGTAAGAATCCATAGGCTGGTTAGACTGTTGCTTCAAAGGCAGTTTTCTTTTTAATCTTTCCTTCATTTTCTTCCTGCTTCAACCTTTCATATTGCCTCTTCCTTCGCAGGAAGGCACACAGCTCACATCAGAGAGACCGTGACAGGGAGCGAAGGCAGATCTGTCACCCTGCATTGCTGCCCAGCCATCCCTCACACTGAACCCTGCTTTCCCCAGAATACCTAAATCCCTCCCTACAGGAACAAGAGCAGAAAAAGCTGAGAGTCACAACTTTCCCTGACAGCTAGTAATACCCTGTGCAATAGCAATACTGTTTGGAGTTTCCAATCAAGTTGAATTGGATGGAAGGAGAGCTATCGAAAATGTTTACTAGGAAAAACAACCCCAAAACTCCAGAGTTTCAGTCTCTCTGTCACACCCAAGTTATTTGTGATTGCCACTCACTTTGCTAAGTGTTTTCAACTTAAAATTGAATGACAATCTACAGCAAAGAGTTGTTACCAGCCCTGTCTTTTGTCCAAAGGATATTGGCCCCACGCAAGAAAGAGAGATTCAAGTCCTTCCACTAACCAAGAGGATTCAAAGGCTTTCCTCTCTCCTTCCAATCCAGTTTACTGATGCTGCCTTGGTCTCTCCCACTTGTGCCACTGCAAGTGATGTACTCCAATACGACATGAAACCAGGCACTGCACCTCCTCTCCCTACTGGAGCTGGTTGAGCAGGGAAGCCAGATGGTTCTCTCGTCCTCTGGCCCAGCTTCAGTACAAACATTTTACAGAAAAAGGAAAGTTTCAATCTGCCCACACAAAGTGCTCTAACCACTGGCCTGTGCACCAAAGGACCAGCAATTCTTGCTGTTGATTTTTTCGAGGACACCTATGTGTTCTGCTGCCATGAAAAGTACTTCAGATGAAAACAAAATTTTGTTTTCGGGGAAGGAATATTTCATTTGACCCTCCCAAATCTTTAAGAAAAATCTTTCCTTTTTCTTTCAAAATGAAAAACAAGTTAGATGAAGATTTGTATCAGAACAAACCAAACAAGCATTTGTGGTTACTTGGTTCAGTGTCCAAACAAACAAATAAAATACTTTGTTCACCCGACCCTGCAAGCAAAGACAAATGTTTCCTGACATATGAAAGCCAGAAAGCAAATCTGCTTCAATCCAGGTCAATGGATTAGAAGTATAATTCTAGAATTAGGAAAATAAGAATTATTATACAAATCTGAAGTAATTAGAAGTAATTAGAAGTAAGTTTGTTTTCTTTAAAAAACTGTTTCAATCTTAATAATACAGTTAGAGAACCATAAACCCCTTAAATTCTACTTTAAAATACACTAGCAGTAAGAGTTGAGTAGAACCGAGAGCTAGATATTAAATGAGTGCTAAAAACCGATCCTTTTTATCTCTGAATAAAACACAAAAACCAATATTTAGTTGAAAATCTTTATAAATCATTTGTTCAAATAGAACACAAAAAAATCCTCATTTTTCAGATGTTTACACTTAATTTTAAGACACTGCTCATACCTTTCATTTTTATTTCCACTTGTAACAAGAAATCAAGGTGGCAATACAATGTATAATTTTAAACTATGTCACACTATAGTTTGTTTGGTTTGGTTTCTTCACTCATTTTCTACCCAGCTCAATATTGTTTGATGCTTTGTGAGCATTTTTTATGAAGGAAAAAACTCAATAAAGTCCCAAAACTGGGCCCTGCAAATGCTGTAATTCTACACTGAGTTAGGTACCTGTTGTTCAAAGAAATAACTAGAAGCCAATACAGGTTACAAATTATACCAGTAGACACATTATCCTAGAAGAGTTAGGAAAAGCAGCTAAGTCACAAACCAGCTATGCTTTTGGAGTCAAATCCCCAAACTATGCATTACATAATAAACTCCCAGAGAAAAAACATACCAGAAAATAGTGTTTCCTGTCCCACTTTCCGTTTTCAAAGCATTCTGCATGCATGAAATACTTAAAACTTACACCCTACAAGAATTAATGAATAAAACCCTCTTAGCATCTTTGCCTCATGTTTCTTGTTCATGAGATGTCATGAAAACATGGAGTGGGGCTAATGCTGAAAATGAAAGGACTCCTGGGTACAGACTAAGTCAACAAAAATGCTGTCAGCAGTGGAACAAGAACTGTGTCTTAGTCTCTTGTTTCCTTGAGATCATTGGGTTTGATTTTTAAGCATCCTTGTTTCTTTCTTGCAACAGGGAAATGTTCTGATCATCTCCTTTCTACTAATTAGAAAAGGAAAAGTCACCAAATCAGTGCTTTTAAACCCCACGGCCTTTCTCTGTGTACCCTTAATACCTGGGTGGGTGACTAGTGCAGCACAGAGACAGGGCCAAGTGACAGCTGGAGAAACCTGTGTTGCTAAATCATACTCATGCTCAAAGGTTATTTAATCTTTGCTGTTTAAGGTCTGAGTGCATGTCCTGGTTTCAGCTGGGATAGAGTTAACTTTCTTCCTAGTAGTTAGTATAGTGCTGTGTTTTGGATTTAGTGTGAGAATAATGTTGATAACACACTGATGTTTTAGTTGTTGCTAAGTAGTGTTTACGCTAGTCAAGGACTTTTCAGCCTCCCATGCTCTGCCAGGTGCACGAGAAGCTCCCTCCCACATGGGAGGGAGCATAGCCAGGACAGCAGACCCAACTGACCAATGGGGTATGCCGTACCATATGACGTCATGCTCAGCATATAAAGCTGGGGGAAGAAGAAGGAAGGGGAGGATGTTCGGAGTGATGGCGTTTGTCTTCCCAAGTAACCATTACGCATGATGGAGCCCTGCTTTCCTGGAGATGGCTGAACACCTGCCTGCCCATGGGAAGTCGTGAATGAATTCCTTGTTTTGCTTTGCTTGCATGCGTGGCTTTTGCTTTACCTGTTAAACTGTCTTCATCTCAACCCACAAGTTTTCTCACTTTTACTCTTCTGATCCTCTCCCCCATCCCACCAGGAGAGAGTGAGAGAGCAGCTGTGTAGTGCTTAATTGCTGGCTGGGGTTAAACCACAACAGTGCATCTTTGGAAACATATCTGGATGCTTGCAAGCATCAAATATGATCTAGCAAACTATTTAGAACAGGTATGGCCAGCCTTCCTAGTCCTAAGAGCCTAACACCAGCATCCTCATATAGCTTCAAGACATTTACCCAGGACATTTAAAGAGAAACCCCAGAGATCATTCAACAGGAAAGGGATGACAAGAGCTCTCATGAATCACAGCTTGGTAACACAAGGGATTTCACTGTGGGAGCTGCCACAAGGAGCTCTTTCAGACACTCACCATCTATATAAGCCCAAATGTACAGTCAAGTAGGTACTAACAGACAATTCAGCTAGGACTTCCTGCAAGGACCTCAGCAGTTCCATCCATCTCCACCCCTACCGACACCTTTCATCCCTTCTGCTCCAAAGGTTCTGCTGCTCATGGGTTACTCTGCAGCAGGCATCCTGGCAACCCACTCTCCATGGCGGATAACAAACCAAATGTAACTAGCTTGCTCTTTACAAGGCTCACAAGACATCTTATACCTTTTCCACAGAGGTCAGCTCCTGTGTTTTTCTCCCAACACATGGCTATTAAGAACATTTAATACCAATCTTTCACTTACTCATAAGCTTTTAGCTGCATACTAATTTCTCCTCCACTTCAACACTTGAGTGACTTGAACTTCTATCTTATTTTCCAACTGCAATTCCACTGGGTGGTTTCCATCTGCTTATGGTATCCATACTCAGTTTAAAAAAAAAACAAAACAAAACAAAAAAACCAAACAGCACAAAATCCACACTACAAAAGTTCTTCGCTATCAGAGCCAGGGATAGGCCACATCAGAATCAGTTTAGAGAAACTAAATTTGTGGTCTAACTTATATCATCACTAAGCCAAGGAAACCACAATCAATAAAAGATAATGTTCAACTGAAGTTTCTTGGCAAGCTGCATGAAAAATGTCAGGGCTACTCTCCCCTTCGTTTTCCCGTATCTTTCAGAAACCACTGGGCACTGCCACTTTTGCAGATCTCGCGCATTCTGCTGGCAACCTACACAGGGGTAATTTGTGAACTTTGCTTGAGTGTAGCTCATATTTTGTCAGTGAAGTTAAGGAGATCAGCTACATTGCAAGTCACTTGCTGCATCCATCTTCCCCGATTCTCTCGAACTGCAGGAGAAATGGACCATTTCAAATTGATCAAACCCTCAAGTCTCCCTTTGCTATTTCATTCAACTCCAATTTAGCCTCTGGTCACAGATATAAAACTGCACCCTTCGAAAATGTTAGTATCTGACAAGTCATGGATGGTCACTGTGAAATGGATACAACAGCATGAAAGAATTATTCACCTGCTAAATGAGTTGTTAAACATAACTACTTCCACAATAAAATGCCACCAAGACATAAGTGCAAGTAAGTAAATTAACTCTGGGTACTCACTAAAGAGAGTGACTATACAGTAACTATTTGCCCACAGTGAAATGCATTATATCTAAGAAGGTAATAAAATTCAAGTTGTGTAAAAATCTGCTTTTTGCTAATTATGATCCTAAATGCCTACGGAACACATTTGGCTTCATCATCCTCCTTTGTAGAAGTCATGCTTCATCTTATACTTAGTAGAGACCAGGTTTAGACTTTCTTAATACTATGTAGGTAGTATTTATGTAAGAAAACTGTCAGGACCAGATTTATTTCAGTAAAAGAAGGCCAAATATAGCTTAATAGGACAGGAAAGGAAACCAATACATTAACATCACAAGTAGCAAGGTGTAGAAATTAAAGATTCATTTAAAGCAGGAAACAAGCACCTTCACTGTGAAAACTACTTTCTGTGAACACCAGTTAAACTTTGGTTCAAACCAAAGCCATTTCCATTGCAGATTAAAATAGCTAACTTTACAACCCTGGTCAGCCCTCCTGAGAATCACTGCAAACCTTTAAATACACCTCTTTGAGCAGTAAATTCCAAAAAGTTTCAAGGATGCTTCCAAAAAAAAGTTTTTACCGAACTTCGAAGCAACTGGTCTCTGATATTCTTGCCTTTTTTTTTTTTTCAAACAAACAAAAAAGACAAATCCATCTACTTAGGCAGCAAATTCAACCCATAACTAAGTGAACACTTGGAAAGAACACTGCTGTAAGGAATTTCAGCTGAATGCAAGAACCATTGCAAGTTGTTGTTTTGCTACAGCGGGAAGTAAAGATTACAAATGGATGGAAGAAAGGCCTTCCTCTGCATCACATCCTGATAAAAATGAGGATTTCAGAAAGTATACAGTCTTGTCATCCATTCAGTTGACTGTTTCCAAAAACAAAACTAGCAGAAATTGTCCTATAAAGAGTAATGCAATATCATTGCTCTCAAATTGAATACTTCACAAAAAAAAAAATCCACAACAAACCACAAAACACACCACACACCAAACAAAAACCCCACACACCACACGCAAACACCACCACTCCAGTGCATAAAATAATCCTTAACAATCCAATTACTTACATTTTACTGCAGAAGTAGTTAGAAGATGACCGATGTGCCAGCCACTTTGATAACACCTGAGGAACGCTTATGCCACTATGTCTGAAGCTGTAAGTGCCATCTTTTAGATGAATATACCACAGCCTCTGTCCCTATTCATAAGTAGTAGCAGGAATTCACTCACATCACACTTTTCATACCTCTAGCAGCACAAGAGGGGTGGCACTTTTCAAAGATGTCAGACCAATACTTGCACATAATAGCAAGTCATAGGGGCCACTTCTGGTTGTCTAAATAAATAAATAAATAACTCTAAACTGCAACAGCAAAAAGATCAAAGAGCGTTAATAAATAGCCAGTTTACAAATTAGTACCATTACCTGCTGCACACTATCAGAAATCTTAATTTAAGGAAAAAAAAACCCCAAACAAACCAAACCACCAAACAAACCACACTATTTTCACAACTTGTTAACTCTCGTGATTTTATGTCAGAAACACACTGGCTTCCTTGATGTGCTGCATAGAGATCAACAATTTAAGAAAGCTTTGCCTCCTGTGTAGAAAGGATCAAATATATTTGCAAATCTACTTCCCGGAAAATTTTATAAAATCACAAAGGGTGTTGCTGAAATATCAATTGCCCACAAAACTGAATTAACTGTATCTCAAAAACTCATGGTAGACACTCTTTGTTCTTAAAACTTCCAGATGATTGAAATTTCACTTCCTTCAGAAATTTTTTCCAGTTACACTACTGTTCCAGTGAGAAAGTTCTTCCCAGTGTTTGACCTGATTTTCCATTGCAGATAACAAATGTTCCAAGTCCGTAAACTTACAAATATAAAAAAAAAAAATTAAGTTTCTTTCCTGACATTCTCTTTCTTTCCTGACATTCAAGACAGGAATAATTCCAGCACTAGTGAAGGCAATGTAAGTTTTGCTTTGCACTTCACAAGAGTCAGAACTTTACCAACTGTTTTTTCATTAAAACCCACTTGTAATTTCTGATCCTTCCACCCCTCAGGAAATACCAAAAGTATCTTCTCCTCTCTTCATAAAACCTGTTCTTATTTTTCCTTCTCTCCCATTTTACCTACTGTACCACCTTTTCCTATCAAATAGCATATAATGTAGCAGACCAGTGTACTGGTTCTCACCCCCAGTC
Source organism: Fulmarus glacialis (assembly GCF_000690835.1). Lineage (NCBI taxonomy): Eukaryota > Metazoa > Chordata > Aves > Procellariiformes > Procellariidae > Fulmarus > Fulmarus glacialis. Next base: position 4,925 of record NW_009231190.1, on the reverse strand, counting down.
AATCGCTCCTTTACAACTCTTGTCAACACCTTGAGCTTCAGCTTCCTCTATTCCTTTCAATGGCTTTTGTGCTTTTTTTTTTTAAAAAAGAAGTTTTCCTTACCATAGGCAATCCATACCAGCACCACTTGTCACTGTCTAAGACCAGGCAAAGAGCCAATTATAAACCACATTAGTGTCAGAAATACATACAAAAACACACTGATGCATAAAAGTCCAGCACAGGGAAGACTTAAGTTACAAGGCTTCTCCCGCAGGCATCTGGTTATTTTGAAAGTAGTTCAACTAACCTTGCAGCTACTATTCACTGTGTGTCCTCCTAAGGGAATCGGCACAGCATAGCTCATACTGATTTCACACCTCAGCTTTGTGTGAATCCTCCTCCTAGGGGTTCAGCTGTCTGTGATCCAAGGCCTAGTTTTGACACAGCAGAACTGCGTAACCTTGGATGAAACTTCTCAGGAAACTGCCAGCTTGTAAGGAGGTTGTGTGACAATACTTAGACTAGAGCCATGATAGATAAGAACGGTAAATTTGCAGCTAGACATAAGATGCTTCAAACTGTTAACAGTTCAAGGACTCAAGAAAAACCAAAATCCCATTAAAACCTATGAAAACCTATAGAGGAAAAAAAACAGGGAGTCAGAATATAGCAATTCAGCAACACTGACAATCAGTCCATCCAAGAAGCAATAGAAGTCAACCTTTCCCAATACTGATGGCTGCCAGGCCAACAACAGTGCCAGGATGGGTGAGGCCACACCTGGAGTACTATGTCCAGTTCTGGGCTCCTCAGTACCAGAGCAACATGGACATACTGGAGAGAGCCCAGCAAAGGGCCACAAGGATGATGAAGGGACTGGTGCACCTCACATAAAAGGAAAGGTTGAGAGAGCTGGGACTGTTCAGCCTGGAGAAGAGAAGGCTCAGGGGGCATCTTATCAATGTATACAAATATCTGAAGGGAGGGTGCAAAGAGGATGGAGCCAGGCTCTTTCCAGTGGTGCCCAGTGACAGGACCAGAGGCAGGGGGCACCAACTGATACACAGGAGGTTCCCTCTGAACATCAGGAAACACTTTTTCACTGTGAGGGTGACCGAGCACTGGCACAGGTTGCCCAGGGAAGTTGTGGAGTCTCCCTCCTTGGAGTTATTCAGGAACCATCAAGACACAGTCCTGGGCAACTGGCTCTAGGTGGTCTTGCTTGGGCAAGGGGATTGGACCAAATGACCTCCAGAGGTCCCTTCCAACCTCAGCTATTCTGTGATTCTGTGAACCCAGTGTTTTACCCAGAGGTGGCATGTCAATGCTTTGCCTGGTTGCTCACTAATCCTAGTTATCTACCACACATCTCTGTCAATAAATATAATAATTTAAAGTTACGTATATCTTGCTTTCATGGTCTCTTCGTGCACAGTAAAGGGTGAACAAAGTGACCAAGAGAGAGCATTACAGCTAACTGCATTAGCTTTTCCCCATGGGGGCGGTTAGTAGGATCTGGATCTATCTAACAGGATCTATGTTGCTGACCAAGTACACTGAATAGTTCTTAAAATTCTACTGTTATGAATGCACTGACGAAACAAGAAAGTCTTTGCTCATAACAAGTCCCTACGAACTAGATGTTTTATCTTTGTGTGAAAAAACTGGAATACCATCTCCCTTACCAGTCCATGGAAGACATTTAAGAATTAATAATCTAAAGACTACTTCTCCAACAAATTTCTCCTTGCAATCAATTTTATTCAATGTGGCCATTATACTTATTTTTCAAACTGTTTTGAGTTGATGGGGAAGCATTACATCAGCTTATTCAGGTCTATCTTGTGGTATCTCTTCCTTGGGTCCATAGTTGAACATAGTCCATCTATAAACAAAATTAATAAAACTCCACCCAAAAAAGGATATTTTTATATAATCAGTCACTTTCATATCATTCTTGGCACTTATAATAATTACAGAAGTGAGACAATATTTAATTCAATATTAAAGGATAATCTCAAAAACATTCATTTAAACATTTTTCTATGCCTTTTTGTGTATACTTTGTTCTAAATCAGCCATTCATTACAAATCCATGTTCAGAGAGATGAGGTTTTAGTCTCCTGTTTCTAATTATAAGCTGCATCTGACATTTTAAACTGCAGTTACAAATGCATATGACAAACATTTATGTTGAAGCTTCATCTCTCAGTCCTTCAACAGAGACACACACAAGGTATCTCTGCTTGTGAAGAAAAAGCAACTTTCAAATATAGTTCACCAGCTTCCCCAGTTCTGACTACTATATAGTCTTATGGTAAATTCTTTCTTCTGGAAGATAAGATTGTGATGAAGAGGAAGGACTGATGCTGTCATTTTTCCTATAAGTTGCAAGTGAGTTGTCATGATATCAAATCAAAACTGACATAAATATTTATTTGGAATCTATCAAAGTTAGCACAGCTGCTTATGTCACAATGAGAAGCAAAATTAAAATTAAAGTTACTCAAGCAGCATTTAATCTAGATGAAAAGACAAAAGGGCTTTTCCTAAATTCAGAGAAAATTATACGTGTCTTAAAAGTTTCTGCGTGCTTTTTCTATGCTTGTCTATGGCCACCTCCCACATGTACTGTCAGCCCCAACACATGGGAGCTGACATTGTATTTTATACATCTGCAAAATAACCAAAACCCAAGCACAGCAAACCTTCTTCCATTTCTTCCACACAAGTGAAGCTGAAGGCTCAGCCCAGACCAGTAACACAAGCTTAAGACTGAAAGCCTTCTTCCATTTCTTCCACACAAGTGAAGTTGAAGGCTCAGCCCAGACCAGTTACACAAGCTTAAGACTGAAACCCTTTCTGTAAATTCAAAAAGAATACACCCAGACAGTTTACAAGCTGCCTGCAATCCCTCACAGGGAACTGGACCGTACTTAAACCACTCTGACAGACAGGCTAGTCCAATTTTCTATTTCCCCTTCCCCTACTCTTCTCCTCTCCTTCATCTATACGCTAATTCCATACAAATAATTTCATAGATTTCCCCCCATTTCTTTGATCACTATGCGAAGCTCAGCCTATCTGGCCAAACGTCTGGCAAGATAGGCAAATCATTTTCAATCTTTCTCAGTGAACCTTAATGATCCCATAAAACTTTCACTGTAAATTAATAGCCAAGTAAAAGCATCTGCTTATATCTGTTACCAACATATGGTGTACCAAGGCAACATTTGCACCGGGAGTATACAAATGATGTGCAACTCCATCAACTCACAAATGCAATGGTAACAGCAGCAGCAATTAGCATAAAGCCAAATATGAAACAAATGTCTACATTACTTAGCACACTGTTAGCAGTGGGTTATTCCTTTGTCCACATTTCCAAGGATTTTACTGGCATTGACATCAAAGTGCCAGTCACCTACAGCCTTCACGTAACTGTACAGATATTCTCTTACTGCAGATATTTTACAACATGTTTTTTAATTCAACATCCAATTCTACATGTATCAGAATATCCTGTTGCTTACTGACAGAATCCTTCTAGATAGCAACTAATGTATTAACAATCCTAGTCATTCACATTATGCTGAGCCACAGTGACAGGCATTACTAAAGACAATGATCTTGCCTGAAGGCGCTGGACAACATGACACAAGAGGAGAAACTCCCTGAAATAAACAGACAATCAAAAAAGAGTTAGAAATTAATTCCAAATACCACCCATGTCCAAGCTGCACCCCATAGCCAAATGATTGGCTTTTGCCACCCGTGAGAAGGATTTCTTGCCCTCTCCAAATGTACAGTGAATGTCTGTCTTGCTGCCTGATGACTGACAATCCACGAAACGTTTAGTGATCAATTCACAGTAAATAATTTACTGGAGGAAATTACATCAGGCAGTAGATTAGGAAAGCATGGATTAAGTGCACAGGTGTCATGCCAGAGCAGTTCCATAGCTTATATTCCTTTCCACCAAGAAAAGTTTTCTTGCCTGGGGCACATCTGCTTTCCATTTATCCACTGTTCAACTAAAGGGAATCTTATTCTGTATTACTCCAATTCTCTGTAACAGCCACTTACAGACTTCACTGATGCATGAATGACACTCATTAGCAAATCAAATGTTGTAGGTACTCCCCCTGTGTCAATCATTCATCTATTGAAAATAGATGAGGAATCAAAGTCACATGGGTAGCTACAACCAGGAATCACCGCTCTAGCCACCGCTCTGGCCAAGGATCCTCTTAGCACCCCATTCTGAGGTGCTTCCTACACTCCCTTCAATCAGGCTATCAAAGCAGCTAGCAGGCATTTCATTTCCAACTTTGGAGGGCCTAGGCTGGCAAGGTAGGAAAGGCTAGTAGTAAGAAGATATCACGGAGGGGGGTGGACAAGCTAAGGAATGGACACCAGTCAGGAGAGGAAACTCCTCTTGGCCAGACAAGCTCCTATACATAACCAGGCCCACAATGAAAAGGCTTTGCTGTCTCCTCTAACCTAGAAAGAGACCTTGTTGGTGGCGAGACACAAACAGCTGCTGAAGCAGCATTTTCCCTGCCCCACACTCCTCTTCCAGCAGCTTGCTCACCAATGCAGAGGGCCCACTCCCCATGGGAACCAGACAGGGCGCTCAGCACCCCCTCCCCAGGGCCCTGCAACACCAGGCTGCTTTGCACTTGGATGCACTGCAAAGTTCATCTGACCACAACTTCGAAGTGGATCACTTCGATTTCATTTACACCTCCGAGTGGACCACCTACAATGACTGCACTTAGAGTGGCCGTATTTCAGCCGAGTTTACCTCGCTATTGTCAGTGAGCTAAGACCAACGTAACACAGCCCGTCACTGTAAACAGGATAGCGCCCAGGCAGGTGATGTAGTTTACCCGAGGAATGGATCGGGTAAATTGGGATTAATCTCCCCGCTCCGCAAACC